>NC_034188.2:62181100-62288600 GCF_002021735.2 Oncorhynchus kisutch | reverse complement strand
AAACTCTTAAAGACCTAGTAATATTTTACATCAATAGCAGTCAATATTAATCGTCATCTTAATTCAGTCTCATCTGAAAGTTGTAAATTCTTGGTTATCTGCACGAACCCTGGCTAACAAGTTGAATCAGCAATACAAAATTGGGTTAAATTAATTATTTACTAAATACCTATCTAATCACACAGAATTACACATACACATATTTAAATCATAACTTGATTACAAATGACGTCATAAAGGAAAACGTCCCTAGCGGGCAGAACAGATATGACAGCTGGTTACACAAAAGAAAAGGGGCTGGGTTTGAGTGAAAGAGCGGGAAGACTGAGGAACAAAGGGAAGAAGCTGTGCTATCGTAAATACAGTATCTTATGCATTCTAAATGACCGCCCATTTGGAAAAGGAAAATGCAATAAATATTTACTCTGAGCTCCGCTTCGGTAGGTTGGTGGGATATGGAAGGCCGTGTTGCCCAACCGAGTCCTTTGTCCTTTGAAGAATGTCGCTGCTGGTAAATTGAATACGTTGTAGTAACGTTGTTGTGTGGTAGACGGAATACTCTGTCTGTTCCTTCCTAACCCTCGTTTGCAGCGGCTGTTGCTAACTCAACAGCTAGGAGGTATCACTTCTGTAGTGAATAAGAGTTCAAAGTTCATACCATTCGCAACCAAAACTCACGCTGATGTTGGCTTCGTTCTGTAGTTATTATCTGAACCATTCTGACATCAGACCGTCGTCCTCGTAACAGGAGGTTACATTGTCATCAAGGCTTTATATAGGAAGGGAGAGAAGGGCGTGTTTGAAAAGTTTTATAGCCCATGTCCCTTCACAGGGGCGGGCCACTGATTGAGCAGAGCCCTACCTTATGAAAACCCAATTTTCACATTTTAGAAGCTAAAATCACATTTTAGAAGCTAAAATCACATTTCATCCCATCACAAATAATTTCATATTCAAACATTTAAATTGAACAACAATTCCATGTGAATCCGATAACTCTGATGTGTAGACTTTCCACTGTAGAGTTTATGTCATCTTATCGTTGATGAGAATGTCTCAGATGACAACCGAACTGACATCATATTCATTAAGTACCACCGCATATGTTCAATTGGTCGGATTACCAGAATATAGTTAATTTCCCCCCACCTTCTGATGTTCCCAGAATCTCTGTTAACCAAAGGTTTTGCAAATGTAACATCAGTAGGGTAGAGGGAGGAAGAGGTATTTATGACTGCCATAAACCTACCCCCAGGCCAACGTCATGACACAGGGATGGGCGACACGCGACCCCCCCCTTTTGAAGGCCGTTGAATCCATCCCCCCAAAAAATAGTTGTGTAAAAAGAAATGTAGGAACTCAGTCAGGCTCTCAACTTACTATTGCAAGTTAGAATAGTACTATACAAAAGGTGCAATTTGTGAATTTTTCTCTTATGTCAGTCACTGATAGTCTGTCAATTAGCCCATTTCAGAAAAAATATGATTTTTTAGTTTAGCGGCCAGCTATCTAAACTTGTTATTATGGTTGAATTACCGGCAAGGGAACCCCTGCTGATTTTGTTACTCAGTTACTCGTATATCATATTAAAAACTGCAAAGAATTACGTCCACCCTAAGGCAAAATGTGGGTGTAGGATGGATGTGGCCCCTCTTGTCCATCCCTCATATAATGCATTGTAGAATAATGGCTATCTGATGGGTATAGACTGCAATGTTTTAAACACATGTGCACGTAACCACGCAGTCACAGATCCTGTACCCTAACATAAAGTCCACTGTATCTCACTGGGCACACACTGGTTGAATCAACATTGTTTCCACGTCATTTCAATGAGTAGATGTTGAATTGATGTCTCTTTATGAACATTTACACTCAGGGTGCCACCCTATTCCAAATGTTGTGCTCTCTCTCTCTCTCTCTCTCTCTCTCTCTCTCTCTCTCTCTCTCTCTCTGTCTCTCTCTCTGTCTCTCTCTCTGTCTCTCTCTCTGTCTCTCTCTCTGTCTCTCTCTCTGTCTCTCTCTCTGTCTCTCTCTCTGTCTCTCTCTCGGTCTCTCTCTCTCTCGGTCTCTCTCGGTCTGTCTGTCTGTCTGTCTGTCTGTCTGTCTGTCTGTCTGTCTGTCTGTCTGTCTGTCTGTCTGTCTGTCTGTCTGTCTGTCTGTCTGTCTGTCTCTCTCTCTCTCTCTGTGTCTCTGTGTCTCTGTGTCTCTGTCTCTCTGTCTCTCTCTCTCTCTGTCTCTCTCTCTCTCTCTGTCTCTCTCTGTCTCTCTGTCTCTGTCTCTCTCTGTCTCTCTCTCTCTCTGTCTCTCTGTCTCTGTCTCTCTCTGTCTCTCTCTCTCAAGAAGAAGAAAATATTACTCATGTAGCTTGTGGCAAAACCACCCAATCAGGGCCTCTGCTGCCAAACCAAACAGACCAATGATGGAGTAGGTGTGCAGCGGCATACCAACTGGCCAATTAACACACACATCAGCCAGAGGCTGCACCCACACAAACATACTAGCTAAAATATATTACCCAATGGGAGTCCAACATCAGTGGAGAGAGAGTGTGTGTTGCCTCTACTCCCAGACCTCTGCTCCAGACCTCTCCTCCAGATCTCTGTTTCAGCTCTGTTCACACTGGGGTCTGTTTCAGGACTATGTAATGGTAGTAGCAGGGTTATACGAGGTCACGCATACTGTACTAACAGTTTGTAGAACAAACATTATGTTAATTCTTAGTGAAGAACATTCATAGTTTACAACAGTCATAGTGTAGAGAGGGAAAACATAAGGGTGGTCGATCCAAGCTCTCGTTTAGTCAGTCAGTCAGTCTTCCCACCAGTAGTCAGTGTTCTGTTCTGTAGGGAAATGTATTTCTATAAATAGTTCCCACCCAGAGCTGGGACGTGTTCTCCTCAAGGCCAACATGGCTTCTTCTGGCTCCTTCTACAGGGACCAACCACAAAGTGAGAACCAGGGTGGGCCAGGACAGGACAGAACAGAACACAGACAGAGGATGCGTCCCAAACGGCAACCTATTTATAGTGCACTACACTATGTAGGGAATAGGGTGCCATTTGGGAAGCAGACAGAGCATCCAAACCCTTCAGGCACATTAGACTATAAGTGTAGAGCAGAAATGAACCATCTCCTCTTCTCTCTCCCATGACTCTCCAGCCAGAGAGAGATTGTGCGACAGCGTTGGCTGGAAAGTAGACTCCATACAGCAGGAATCTGATGGGTGAACTGAACCCAAACCGCACAGTGCCCCAGTTATCCTTGGATCCTCCTTCAGTATGTTTAACTGAGTCCCCAGCCAAAAGTAAATGTCTCCCCAAACTCTTTCTCTTCTCACTCTCTTTCCCTCTTTCCTTCTCCCTCTGGCCTGTGTCTCCTCACTCCGCAGCCTCTCTCTCAACCTGTCCCTTTTCTCCTCTCCTTCCTCGCTCTCTCTCTCTCTCTCCCACTCACTTTCCACCTCCCTCTCTCCAACCTCAGTCCTCCTATCTCCGCCTCGCTTCATAAGACATCTCCACCAGGCTCTACTGTACTCTCACACTGAGTAGAGAGAGAACTCTGCTGGCTTCCAACCATCATCTAACAACTCTCCTGCCTTTGAACTTCTAATCCAATAAAAAGGGAATGTTTGCACAACACAGCAGCACCACAGTGGGCAGAGCAGAGACCCAGCAGAAGAGGAGAGAAGCCTGAACAATATAAAACAGACTCAGAGGATCACAGTACCTTGGCTATGAGGACACATAGGGCCCTGGTCAAAAGTAGTTCACTATGTTGGGAATAGGATACCATTTGGGATGCAGACAGAGTACAGCAGAGGTCACTGTAGAGTGGGTCAGAAGATGGTGATATCCGATACCTGTTAATTTTACAATTGTCTTCTAGCCTGGTTACCAGGTCTGTATGTAATTATCTTCTATCCTGGTTACCAGGTCAGTATGTAGTTCCCTTCTAGCCTGGTTACCAGGTCAGTATGTAGTTCCCTTCTAGCCTGGTTACCAGGTCAGTATGTAGTTCCCTTCTAGCCTGGTTACCAGGTCTGTGTAATGAGGTCTGTGTGTAGCTTGTGTAGAGGAGTCAGGCGCAGGACAAAGATATGAGTAAATAAATGTAATTTACTCAAAAATGGACAAATACAATAAAGTGAGCCCACATAACGGACCGTATTACATACAAACAAGTACTCACAAATAAACATGGAGGAACAAAGGGTTAAATAATGAACAAGTAATTGTGGGATTGAAATCAGGTGTGTAAGACAAAGGCAGAACAAATGGAAAATGAAAAGTGGATCGGCGATGGCTAGAAGGCCAGTGATGTCGACCGCCGAACGCCGCCCGAACAAGGAGAGGGACCAACTTCGGCGGAAGTCGTGACAGTCTGTATGTAATTCTTTATCCAACACCTGTGACTGACTCATTGTCAACGAAATTCAAGAACAAAAACAGTTGGATGAAGCACACAAATACCTAGCTGTTGTTTACAAGCGTTTGAACAAGACATCAGCTGATTGGCTAATGTCTACAGTTTGTATTGGGTGAGAGTTCACTCACCCAGTGTAGAAGAGGTTAGAGTTCAGCTTCACAGACACCTGGCTGTGTCCCAAATGTCATACCTGTACCCTATTCAGTACATTGTTTTGGATCAGCCCACTATATAGGGGCCCTGAGCCTTATTCCATTAGCTGGAGGAGACTGTAACTGTACTCTATGATGGAAACCATGGATTCAAGATGGAAATGTATAACACAAAACATATACAACCCTGCCAAGACTTGAACTGAGCTGCACTGTTGGTTAACGTAAGTACAGTATGTGTTCACCGCTGTGACTGTGGGTGTATCCCAAATGACACCCTATTCCCTATGTAATGCACTACTTTTGACCAGAGCCCTATGGGGGAATAAGGAATAGTGTGCCATTTGGGATGCACACTGTATAAAGGGAAGGAACGGTCTGGCTGTGGTTATAATTATACCAACACAACAGCAGATACCAGATTGACATTACGACATGGTGAGTGGACATCAATCTTCATCACATGGTTTTTATTAGTCTTAACACATTGTGAGTGATTTATACCTTCCCCTCATCTCTCTCTCCCCCATCTCTGTTTCTCTATCTCTCTCACTATGTATGATATACAGCAGCTCCTTCCATCAGGATTTTACGAAGACTTTTTAATGAATGCCAGAGAGGTTATTTTATTGGGTTAATCCTCCTCGTCACTGCGGGTTGTCTGTCTGTCTGTGGTTTGGCTAATTATTCTGTCTGCGTCCCAAATGGACCCCTATCCCAGTATTCCCTATAGTACACTACTGTGCCATTTAGGACAAAGACATTCTGTCTCCGTCCAAATGAGGCTGCATTATAAACCAAGCCTGCCCGGCTGTGTGGAGATGTGATATAATGTCATCTGAAATGGCATCCTTTTTTTCTATGTAGTGTACTACTAATGACCAGGGCTCATAGGGCACTTTGTAGGGAATGGGGTGCCATTTGGGACACACATCTCTAGACAGGCAGACCTAGTCCTCAGCCTCAGCACCAGGGCTCCAGCCCCATGTCACTGATATGCTGTTATTAACCTAGAATGAGAGAAGAATAGAGATTCCTGGTCCCTGTAGAGTTGAGATCATTCTGATTTCTCTCCTCAGGCATAGCATTGTGAACGTTTAGGGTTCTATATCAATTCCATTGTACCTTCATTATAGTACCAAAAAAAACAACTCCTCTGCATTTGGAGCTAAATATATGGTTACATTGAGAGGGTTGCATTTAGAGCAGGGTTATTATAGTCTAACAGGATATCCACTGGATATGTTTGTCAATGTGTGTTTCCCTGAAATCAAGCGTGGAGAGATTGTAGATAACAGTTGAATCAGTACATCTGTCTCTATCATGTATAACAGACATCAGGCTGGTGAGAGCATGCTGAACTGGAGGTGAACCTGTCCACATGCCTCCTATTACTCCTGATATCTGTCTTCACAACATACTACAGCCTCAAAGCTCGCAATCCCTGGACTTTACTTTTCTCTCTCTCTCTCTCTCTCTCTCTCTCTCTCTTTCTTTCTTTCTTTCTTTCTTTCTTTCTTTCTTTCTTTCTTTCTTTCTTTCTTTCTTTCTTTCTCTCTCTCTCTCTTTCTTTCTTTCTTTCTTTCTTTCTTTCTCTCTCTTTCTTTCTCTCTGTGGTGTGTGCGTGCGTGTAAGCTCGCACACACCTCTCTCTGGTCACCTCTCTGGTCACCCTATCCATCTCTCTGGTCACCCTATCCATCTCTCTGGTCCTCCTATCCATCTCTCTGGTCCTCCTATCCATCTCTGGTCCTCCTATCCATCTCTCTGGTCCTCCTATCCATCTCTATGGTCCTCCTATCCATCTCTCTGGTCCTCCTATCCATCTCTCTGGTCCTCCTATCCATCTCTCTGGTCCTCCTATCCATCTCTCTGGTCCTCCTATCCATCTCTCTGGTCCTCCTATCCATCTCTCTGGTCCTCCTATCCATCTCTCTGGTCACCCTATCCATCTCTCTGGCCACCCTATCCATCTCTCTGGTCCTCCTATCCATCTCTCTGGTCTTCCTATCCATCTCTCTGGTCACCCTATCCATCTCTCTGGTCATCCTATCCATCTCTCTGGTCCTCCTATCCATCTCTCTGGTCCTCCTATCCATCTCTCTGGTCCTCCTATCCATCTCTCTGGTCACCCTATCCATCTCTCTGGTCATCCTATCCATCTCTCTGGCCACCCTATCCATCTCTCTGGTCACCCTATCCATCTCTCTGGTCCTCCTATCCATCTCTCTGGTCACCCTATCCATCTCTCTGGTCACCCTATCCATCTCTCTGGTCACCCTATCCATCTCTCTCTGGTCATCCTATCCATCTCTCTGGCCCTCCTATCCATCTCTCTGGTCCTCCTATCCATCTGTCTACTTGAAGAGATATTCTTCTCCTTGCTCAGCCTTTCATGTTATTCTTGGGGCCATGAGTTCTTCTCAACCACATGTCCTACCCAGGAATAACCCCAGGTCCTAGTAATACTGTTCCACCACTCCACTGTTCATCCAGTCTTTGCAGCCACAGGCTAACACTTCTCCCTTCACTATTTGGGTTAGGAGACCTTCACTGTTTCTGTGTCTGTCACACTTTTTAATGCTATGCTACAGGAGAGTATTTTCCCTCCCGCTTCACTATTGCTGTTGTACTGTAATTGTGTTCATATGAGAGTAGCGAACTCTATAGCCTCTACCTCTGAATTCATAGTTCCATTCTTTCCCCTCAACTGTAAATCCCAGGTGCATTCTACCATTTGTCAGCCTTCATATCATAAATATTTTATGTGAGTATTGTACAGGTGCCATTTTTTATGATGGTGGTATGGGCTAGGAAAATAAACATTCCTCCATGCCAGGTTGTGGCTGAAATGGAAAGTGACGTTTGGGTCTCCTCATATAGCTCTCTCTCACTTTCGCATGCACACACACACACACACACACACATACACACAAATCAAGCCGTCTCCTACTGCCACGACTAGCTCTCAGTGTTTAACCTGTCCAGGTCCTGTCATGCTAATGTGGTGAGAACAAGAGCAGCAGTGCAGTAGTTATAAATACAGTGCCTCTTGCCAGATAATTTCATGTTGAAGTACAGCTACAGGTCCAGAGGGCTGCTGTGTTTTAACAGAGATACTCTTCTCTCCTCAACAAGCTCCCGGTCTCTGTGTCCTCCCGTGGTTTACTATCCATCTCTTTGGTGTGTCTCTCTCTCTGCCAACATCACAGGCTCTCTCACTAGCTCTCTCAATGTCCTTTGGCTGTCGTTAGGCCAAACACACAGACACACACACACACACACACACACACACACACACACACACACACACACACACACACACACACACACACACACACACACACACACACACACTGCTCAGCACCGAGTCCCCCGACCACTATGTGCTACAGGATACATACAGAACAGAGATCCTGTTTCAGCTTAGAATCATCATCACTTCTAATGAATGGTTTCCATCCTCGTACACTCACAGGAGCCAGGCTAAGGCAGGAGCCAGGCTAAGACAGGAGCCAGGGTAAGACAGGAGCATCCTGTTTCAGCTTAGAATCATCATCACTTCTAATGAATGGTTTCCATCCTCGTACACTCACAGGAGCCAGGCTAAGACAGGAGCCAGGCTAAGACAGGAGCCAGGACCAGAACAGGACAGGAGCCAGGCTAAGACAGGAGCCAGGACCAGAACAGGACAGGAGCCAGGCTAAGACAGGAGCCAGGCTAAGACAGGAGCCAGGCTAAGACAGGAGCCAGGCTAAGACAGGAGCCAGGACCAGAACAGGAGCCAGGCTAAGACAGAAGCCAGGCTAAGACAGGAGCCAGGACCAGAACAGGAGCCAGGCTAAGACAGGAGCCAGGCCAAGACAGGAGCCAGGCCAAGACAGGAGCCAGGCCAAGACAGGAGCCAGGCCAAGACAGGAGCCAGGCCAAGACAGGAGCCAGGCCAAGACAGGAGCCAGGCCAAGACAGGAGCCAGGCCAAGACAGGAGCAAGGACCAGAACAGGACAGGAGTTAGGACCAGGACAGGACAGGAGCCAGGGCCAGGACAGGACAAGAGTTAAGGACAGGACAGGAGCCAGGACCAGGACAGGACAGGAGCCAGGACCAGAACAGGACAGGAGTTAGGGCCAGGACAGGACAAGAGCCAGGCTAAGACAGGAGCCAGGACCAGAACAGGACAGGAGTTAGGGCCAGGACAGGACAAGAGCCAGGCTAAGACAGGAGCCAGGACCAGAACAGGACAGGAGTTAGGGCCAGGACAGGACAAGAGTTAGGGCCAGGACAGGACAAGAGTTAGGGCCAGGACAGGACAAGAGTTAGGGCCAGGACAGGACAAGAGTTAGGGCCAGGACAGGACAAGAGTTAGGGCCAGGACAGGACAAGAGTTAGGGCCAGGACAGGACAAGAGTTAGGGCCAGGACAGGACAAGAGTTAGGGCCAGGACAGGACAAGAGTTAGGGCCAGGACAGGACAAGAGTTAGGGCCAGGACAGGACAAGAGTTAAGGACAGGACAGGAGCCAGGACCAGGACAGGACAGGAGCCAGGGCCGGAACAGGAGCCAGGAACAGAACAGGACAGGAGTTACGGCCAGGACAGGACAAGAGTTAGGGCCAGGACAGGACAAGAGTTAGGGCCAGGACAGAACAGGACAGGAGTTAGGGCCAGGACAGGACAAGAGTTAGGGACAGGACAGGACAGGACCAGGACAGGAGCCAGGGCCGGAACAGGACAGGAGTTAGGGCCAGGACGGGACAGGAGTTATGGCCAGGACAGGACAGGAGCCAGGACCAGAACAGGAGCTAGGAACAGAACAGGACAGGAGATAGGGCCAGGACAGGACAAGAGCCAGGCTAAGACAGGAGCCAGGACCAGAACAGGACAGGAGTTAGGGCCAGGACAGGACAGGAGTTAGGGCCAGGACAGGACAGGAGTTAGGGCCAGGACAGGACAGGAGCCAGGGACAGGACAGGACAGGAGCCAGGGCCGGAACAGGAGCCAGGAACAGAACAGGACAGGAGTTACGGCCAGGACAGGACAGGAGTTAGGGCCAGGACTGAACAGGACAGGAGTAAGGCCAGGACAGGAGCCAGGGCCAGGACAGAACAGGACAGGAGTAAGGCCAGGACATGAGCCAGGGCCAGGCCAGGGAAGTGTGTGCTTTTGATAAGCATGACTGGCTGTATTTTCCTTGGCCCAGTCCCTCATAGCTCTCTCCTAGCTGCCCTCTTAGACATAGAGCAGCCATACTGCACTACAAGTACACATTGGAGACTCTATTTCATTTCATCAACTTCTCCTTTCCTTCCCAGAGAGATCCCCCTTTTTTTGTAGAGATGGAAGGAAAGAGAGAACTCTAATCAACTTGTGAGGCTTAACCCCATCTGTAATCTCTTTCTAGCTGCGATCACGAGCCAACACTTGCAAACGATTACCCTGCTAGTACCCAGGAGGCTCTCTGATTGGCTTGTTTGGTTAGTGTAATCCAGGGAGCTGCTACAGTCTCCTTTCCTCAGCTGGCTGGTGGCTGGCTGGGTGGGTGGGGAGTTGGGCTGAACTGAGTGGAGGCTGTCTGTTATGAACCCACCAGCTCCAGCTCTCAGCTCTCTCTGTACTGTAGATGTGAGGTGTATTAAAACCAGACGTTGAGGGGTAGAACGTTAGAGTTATAATGTGGTGAGGCAGGGAAGCAGTGAGGCGTGCTGTGGGGGATACCCTCCTGCTCCCCAGACCCCCCTCCCCCTGTCACTGGGCTGTTCAGACAGTCGCCACTCCACTCCTGGACCAGCCTGGCTGTCTCTACTGCTGGCATCTCTCCCGGCTAAACGCAGGCAGGGCTGGAGAAGTCATCCTCTCCTCATCTCCCTCCCTCCCTCACCCAGTGCCTCGCTCTACCAGAGGCAGTTTGGCTTGTGCTCTAACTCAGATAAACAACACAGATGAGAAGTAAAGACTCACTCCAACAGCACCTGGTGTCCTATACTATCCTGACCTGTACGGTTACTGTACTGTCCTGTTACTGTCCTGTACTGTCCTGGTACTGTCCTGTTACTGTACTGTCCTGTTACTGTCCTGTACTGGTCCTGTACTGTTACTGTCCTGTACTGTTACTGTACTGTACTGTCCTGTTACTGTACTGTACTGTCCTGGTACTGTTACTGTCCTGTCCTGTTACTGTCCTGTACTGTTACTGTCCTGTTACTGTACTGTTACTGTACTGTCCTGTTACTGTACTGTCCTGTTACTGTCCTGTACTGGTCCTGTACTGTTACTGTCCTGTTACTGTTACTGTACTGTACTGTCCTGTTACTGTACTGTACTGTCCTGTTACTGTCCTGTCCTGTTACTGTCCTGTACTGTTACTGTCCTGTACTGTTACTGTACTGTCCTGTTACTGTTACTGTCCTGTTACTGTCCTGTACTGTACTGTTTCTGTCCTGTTACTGTACTGTTACTGTCCTGTTACTGTAATGTTACTGTACTGTACTGTTACTGTCCTGTCCTGTTACTGTCCTGTACTGTTACTGTCCTGTCCTGTTACTGTACTGTACTGTCCTGTTACTGTTACTGTTACTGTCCTGTACTGTCCTGTTACTGTTACTGTCCTGTACTGTACTGTCCTGTACTGTACTGTCCTGTTACTGTTACTGTCCTGTTACTGTACTGTCCTGTTACTGTCCTGTACTGTTACTGTACTGTCCTGTTACTGTCCTGTACTGTACTGTTACTGTCCTGTTACTGTACTGTTACTGTCCTGTTACTGTAATGTTACTGTACTGTACTGTTACTGTCCTGTCCTGTTACTGTCCTGTACTGTTACTGTCCTGTCCTGTTACTGTACTGTACTGTCCTGTTACTGTTACTGTCCTGTACTGTCCTGTTACTGTTACTGTCCTGTACTGTACTGTCCTGTACTGTACTGTCCTGTTGCTGTTACTGTCCTGTTACTGTACTGTCCTGTTACTGTCCTGTACTGTTACTGTCCTGTACTGTTACTGTACTGTACTGTCCTGTTACTGTTACTGTCCTGTTACTGTCCTGTCCTGTTACTGTTACTGTCCTGTACTGTACTGTTACTGTCCTGTTACTGTACTGTTACTGTCCTGTTACTGTACTGTCCTGTTACTGTCCTGTCCTGTAATGTTACTGTACTGTACTGTTACTGTCCTGTCCTGTTACTGTCCTGTACTGTTACTGTACTGTCCTGTACTGTACTGTTACTGTCCTGTTACTGTACTGTTACTGTCCTGTACTGTACTGTTACTGTACTGTACTGTTACTGTCCTGTACTCTTACTCTCCTGTACTGTAACTGACCTGTACTGTTACTGTCCTGTCCTGTACTGTTACTGTCCTGTACTGTTACTGTCCTGTACTCTTACTCTCCTGTACTGTAACTGACCTGTACTGTTACTGTCCTGTACTGTTACTGTCCTGTACTGTTACTGTCCTGTACTCTTACTCTCCTGTACTGTAACTGACCTGTACTGTTACTGTCCTGTCCTGTACTGTTACTGTCCTGTACTATTACTGTCCTGTCCTGTACTATTACTGTCCTGTACTGTACTGTTACTGTCCTGTCCTGTCCTGTACTATTACTGTGCTTTACTATTACTGTCCTGTACTATTACTGTCCTGTCCTGTACTATTACTGTCCTGTACTGTACTGTTACTGTCCTGTACTGTTACTGTCCTGTACTCTTACTCTCCTGTACTGTAACTGACCTGTACTGTTACTGTCCTGTCCTGTACTGTTACTGTCCTGTACTATTACTGTCCTGTCCTGTACTATTACTGTCCTGTACTATTACTGTCCTGTCCTGTACTATTACTGTCCTGTACTGTACTGTTACTGTCCTGTACTGTTACTGTCCTGTACTTGTACTGTACTGTTACTGTCCTGTACTGTTACTGTCCTGTACTGTTACTGTCCTGTTACTGTACTGTACTGTTACTGTCCTGTACTGTTACTGTCCTGTACTGTACTGTTACTGTCCTGTACTGTTACTGTCCTGTACTGTTACTGTCCTGTTACTGTCCTGTTACTGTACTGTTACTGTACTGTACTGTTACTGTCCTGTCCTGTTACTGTCCTGTACTGTTACTGTCCTGTTACTGTCCTGTCCTGTTACTGTCCTGTTACTGTACTGTACTGTTACTGTCCTGTACTGTTACTGTCCTGTACTGTTACTGTCCTGTACTTGTACTGTACTGTTACTGTCCTGTACTGTTACTGTCCTGTACTGTTACTGTCCTGTTACTGTACTGTCCTGTACTTGTACTGTACTGTTACTGTCCTGTACTGTTACTGTCCTGTTACTGTACTGTACTGTCCTGTACTGTTACTGTCCTGTACTGTTACTGTCCTGTACTGTACTGTTACTGTTACTGTCCTGTACTGTTACTGTCCTGTACTGTTACTGTCCTGTTACTGTCCTGTCCTGTTACTGTCCTGTTACTGTACTGTTACTGTCCTGTACTGTTACTGTCCTGTACTGTACTGTTACTGTCCTGTACTGTTACTGTCCTGTCCTGTTACTGTCCTGTACTGTTACTGTCCTGTTACTGTCCTGTTACTGTACTGTTACTGTCCTGTTACTGTACTGTTACTGTCCTGTTACTGTCCTGTTACTGTCCTGTACTGTTACTGTCCTGTTACTGTCCTGTACTGTTACTGTCCTGTTACTGTCCTGTCCTGTTACTGTCCTGTACTGTTACTGTCCTGTACTGTTACTGTCCTGTACTGTTACTGTCCTGTATGGAACTGTTACTGTCCTGTCCTGTACTGTTACTGTGCTTTACTGTGTTTGTTCCCTGTTCATTCTAGTGGTACTATCCAAAAGGATCCTACAGGGTATATACTCAAATACATTGGTCTAGAAAATGTCATTTTCCGAGGACAAATTGTGCGCTTTCTTCAGCTGTCCGAATAATTGCATTTTTTAAAGTCAACATCCAGTGTCCTCCAAGAGTTGCAGAATATTTCCTTATCTGTCTAGTTCCTAGCAGAATACTTCCTTATCGGTCTAGTTCCTAGCAGAATACTTCCTTATCGGTCTAGTTCCTAGCAGAATACTTCCTTATCGGTCTAGTTCCTAGCAGAATACTTCCTTATCTGTCTAGTTCCTAGCAGAATACTTCCTTATCTGTCTAGTTCCTAGCAGAATACTTCCTTATCTGTCTAGTTCCTAGCAGAATACTTCCTTATCGGTCTAGTTCCTAGCAGAATACTTCCTTATCTGTCTAGTTCCTAGCAGAATACTTCCTTATCTGTCTAGTTCCTAGCAGAATACTTCCTTATCTGTCTAGTTCCTAGCAGAATACTTCCTTATCTGTCTAGTTCCTAGCAGAATACTTCCTTATCTGTCTAGTTCCTAGCTGAATACTTCCTTATCTGTCTACTTCCTAGCTGAATACTTCCTTATCTGTCTAGTTCCTAGCTGAATACTTCCTTATCTGTCTAGTTCCTAGCAGAATACTTCCTTATCTGTCTAGTTCCTAGCTGAATACTTCCTTATCTGTCTACTTCCTAGCTGAATACTTCCTTATCTGTCTAGTTCCTAGCTGAATACTTCCTTATCTGTCTAGTTCCTAGCTGAATACTTCCTTATCTGTCTAGTTCCTAGCTGAATACTTCCTTATCTGTCTAGCTCCTAGCTGAATGTTTCCTTATCTGTCTAGCTCCTAGCTGAATACTTCCTTATCTGTCTAGCTGCTAGCTGAATATTTCCTTATCTGTCTAGCTCCTACTGTGGGTGTATTCTTGTGTCTATCTCTGTAGGTGTAACAGTGAAAGTTCCCCTTAAGACAAACTGTCTAACCCATAAATCCTCTTCTTTTATCTCCCCTTTTCCAGGTGACAGCGACAGACGCGGACGGTGGCTCCTTCGGCTCCATCAGTTACTCTCTGGGGTCAGGCATCAACAGTGCTGTCCCCTCCCAGTTCTCTGTAGGGAAGGAGACAGGACAGATCTGTACCAACGTGGCTCTGGACAGGGATCAGGGACCAACCAGCTATGACTTTACCGTCACCGCCGTGGACGGGGTGAGTCACCTACTGTATCTCTCCATCCTCATCCAATGGCTACATCCCCAAATGGCACCGTATTCCCTACATAGTCAATTCCCATTGACCAGCGCCCTATGGAATAGAGTGCCATTTGGCACATAATCTCTCCCTGTGAGTACATTAAACCCCTGACAGTGATCTCTTAAAGCAGTGCTTTTCACAGTGTTTATCACAACAGGGCTAAAAGAAGAAAAACTCCAGCACCCTGGTAATATTGATGCTTCCAACAATTGACTGGATCTTTTTAACCGATATTTCACAGCAGGGTTCACAGCAGACATATAGCTAGCAGAACCCTGGCTATTAGACGCAGCTATAGAGCCAGAGCCAGGATAGCTAGTAGAGAGGGGAGCAGCTCCCCAGTCAGGCAGAGCAGAACACAGCAGAGCAGAACGTTTTTCAGTAGTGTAGACAAATAAAAGAGTCTGAATGACTCCCTGGCAGGGCTGTGCTGTAAATGACTCTCCCTGGCAGAGCTGTGCTGTAAATGACTCTCCCTGGCAGGGCTGTGCTGTGAATGACTCTCCCTGGCAGGGCTGTGCTGTGAATGACTCCCTGGCAGGGCTGTGAATGACTCTCCCTGGCAGGTCTGTGCTGTGAATGACTCTCCCTGGCAGGTCTGTGCTGTGAATGAGTTTCCCTGACAGGACTATGCTGTGAATGACTCTCCCTGGCAGGGCTGTGCTGTGAATGAGTCTCCCTGACAGGACTATGCTGTGAATGAGTCTCCCTGGCAGGACTGTGCTGTGAATGACTCTCCCTGACAGGACTGTGCTGTGAATGAGTTACCCTGACAGGTCTGTGCTGTGAATGAGTTTCCCTGGCAGGGCTGTGCTGTAAATGACTCTCCCTGGCAGGGCTGTGCTGTAAAGGACTCTCCCTGGCAGGGCTGTGCTGTAAAGGACTCTCCCTGGCAGGGCTGTGCTGTGAATGACTCTCCCTGGCAGGGCTGTGCTGTAAATGACTCTCCCTGGCAGGGCTGTGCTGTAAATGACTCTCCCTGGCAGGGCTGTGCTGTAAATGACTCTCCCTGGCAGGGCAGGGCTGTGAATGACTCTCCCTGGCAGGGCAGGGCTGTGAATGACTCTCCCTGGCAGGGCAGGGCTGTGAATGACTCTCCCTGGCAGGGCAGGGCTGTGAATGACTCTCCCTGGCAGGGCTGTGCTGTAAATGACTCTCCCTGGCAGGGCTGTGCTGTAAATCACTCTCCCTGGCAGGGCTGTGCTGTGAATGACTCTCCCTGGCAGGGCTGTGCTGTAAATGACTCTCCCTGGCAGGGCTGTGCTGTAAATGACTCTCCCTGGCAGGGCTGTGCTGTAAATGACTCTCCCTGGCAGGGCTGTGCTGTAAATGACTCTCCCTGGCAGGGCTGTGCTGTAAATGACTCCCTGGCAGGGCTGTGCTGTGAATGAGTTTCCCTGGCAGAGCTGTGCTGTGAATGACTCTCCCTGGCAGGGCTGTGCTGTGAATGACTCTCCCTGGCAGGGCTGTGCTGTGAATGACTCTCCTTGGCAGGGCTGTGCTGTGAATGACTCTCCCTGGCAGGGCTATGCTGTGAATGACTCTCCCTGACAGGGCTGTGCTGTGAATGACTCTCCCTGACAGAGCCGTAAATGACTCTCCCTGGCAGGGCTGTGCTGTAAATGACTCTCCCTGGCAGGGCTGTGCTGTAAATGACTCTCCCTGGCAGGGCTGTGCTGTAAATGACTCTCCCTGGCAGGGCTGTGCTGTAAATGACTCTCCCTGGCAGGGCTGTGCTGTAAATGACTCCCTGGCAGGGCTGTGCTGTGAATGAGTTTCCCTGGCAGAGCTGTGCTGTGAATGACTCTCCCTGGCAGGGCTGTGCTGTGAATGACTCTCCCTGGCAGGGCTGTGCTGTGAATGACTCTCCTTGGCAGGGCTGTGCTGTGAATGACTCTCCCTGGCAGGGCTATGCTGTGAATGACTCTCCCTGACAGGGCTGTGCTGTGAATGACTCTCCCTGACAGAGCCGTAAATGACTCTCCCTGGCAGGGCTGTGCTGTGAATGACTCTCCCTGGCAGGGCTGTGCTGTGAATGACTCCCTGGCAGGGCTGTGAATGACTCTCCCTGGCAGGTCTGTGCTGTGAATGACTCTCCCTGGCAGGTCTGTGCTGTGAATGAGTTTCCCTGACAGGACTATGCTGTGAATGACTTTCCCTGACAGGACTATGCTGTGAATGACTCTCCCTGGCAGGACTGTGCTGTGATTGACTCTCCCTGACAGGACTGTGCTGTGAATGAGTTTCCCTGACAGGTCTGTGCTGTGAATGAGTTTCCCTGACAGGACTATGCTGTGAATGACTCTCCCTGGCAGGGCTGTGCTGTGAATGAGTCTCCCTGACAGGACTATGCTGTGAATGAGTCTCCCTGACAGGACTATGCTGTGAATGAGTCTCCCTGACAGGACTATGCTGTGAATGAGTCTCCCTGACAGGACTGTGCTGTGAATGAGTTTCCCTGACAGGACTATGCTGTGAATGAGTTTCCCTGACAGGACTATGCTGTGAATGAGTTTCCCTGACAGGACTATGCTGTGAATGAGTTTCCCTGACAGGACTATGCTGTGAATGAGTTTCCCTGACAGGACTATGCTGTGAATGAGTTTCCCTGACAGGACTATGCTGTGAATGAGTTTCCCTGACAGGACTATGCTGTGAATGAGTTTCCCTGACAGGACTATGCTGTGAATGAGTTTCCCTGACAGGACTATGCTGTGAATGACTCTCCCTGGCAGGGCTGTGCTGTGAATGAGTCTCCCTGACAGGACTATGCTGTGAATGAGTCTCCCTGACAGGACTATGCTGTGAATGACTCTCCCTGACAGGACTATGCTGTGAATGAGTCTCCCTGACAGGACTATGCTGTGAATGACTCTCCCTGACAGGACTATGCTGTGAATGAGTCTCCCTGACAGGGCTGTGAATGAGTCTCCCTGACAGGACTGTGCTGTGAATGAGTTTCCCTGACAGGACTATGCTGTGAATGAGTTTCCCTGACAGGACTATGCTGTGAATGAGTTTCCCTGACAGGACTATGCTGTGAATGAGTTTCCCTGACAGGACTATGCTGTGAATGAGTTTCCCTGACAGGACTATGCTGTAGCGCCACACGCCAAATCCTACTTGAAGGTAAAAGGGTAGAAATGAAAGGAAATCACTGCAGTCATGGTAAAATAATCGAGAGAGAGAGAGAGAGAAAAAAAAAGCCTCCAACGTCAGGCAGACAGACATACAGTTAGGCAGATGGACAGACAGGCATGCAAGGAGACAGGCAGGCAGCAGTAATATTTAATAAGTTGAACCACTGCTCCCTCCTCCCTCTCACTAGTCCGGCCAAATGAAAAGCCTGCTCTGTATTCTGTTCAGAACAAGCCACCAGGGAAACAGAGCTCTATCCTCTGTGGCGGCGGTAGCGAGCCCTCTCACCCCACACAGATCCTGACAGATTGCTGTTTCCCTGGGGGAGCTATCAATCCGTATCCCTCCACCAACCTGCAACCTGCCAGGACTAGATTCTAGAGTCAGACGTTTTTAACAGGGTTCCTGCTGATTTTAACCTGTTCTATTAATGTGGTCTTACTCTTTTTTTCATTTATTTTACCACTTTGTCCTGCTGATATACAACAGCATGTGAAGTCTAGTAGAACAGAGGGCTTTTTGTCCTTAGAAGTGGTGCAAACCCAACACCTAACTCACTTCAGCTGGGCTTTGATATAAAGGGGGAAAGGTGCTCAGCTTAACTGAGGCACATTGAAATCAAAAACATTTCTACCCCAGGACACTGTGGTGACCTTTCCAGAAGATTCACCAGCATCAACAAACCAACACAGAATGGAACTGACACATCTAACACATTCCAATGAGCGTTGTCTTTTAGATTCATTGATAGATTTTCCTTTCTGTTTCCCTGCAGGGCGGTCTGAATTCTATGGCCTATGTCAGGGTTGACCTGCTGGACATCAACGACAACAGACCAGTCTTCTACCCTGTGAGCTACGCCGTCAGCCTCAGCTCCCAGAGTGCACCTGGCACCTCTGTCGTCAAGGTTACGGCCCTTGACCCCGACACTGGGGAGAACGGGAGGGTCACGTACCGAACCGTCCCCGGGGGCAACTCCCCCTTCTTCACCCTCAACAAAGACACAGGTTGGCGTTTTACTGTAATACAGCTTTAACTATGACCAAAAATAAACAGGTTGGCGTTTTACTGTAATACAGCTTTAACTATGACCAAAAATAAACAGGTTGGCGCTTTACTGTAATACAGATTTAACTATGACCAAAAATAAACAGGTTGGCGTTTTACTGTAATACAGATTTAACTATGACCAATAATAAACAGGTTGGCGTTTTACTGTAATACAGATTTAACTATGACCAAAAATAAACAGGTTGGCGTTTTACTGTAATACATCTTTAACTATGACCAAAAATAAACAGGTTGGCGTTTTACTGTAATACATCTTTAACTATGACCAAAAATAAACAGGTTGGCGTTTTACTGTAATACATCTTTAACTATGACCAAAAATAAACAGGTTGGCGTTTTACTGTAATACATCTTTAACTATGACCAAAAATAAACAGGTTGGCGTTTTACTGTAATACATCTTTAACTATGACCAAAAATAAACAGGTTGGCGTTTTACTGTAATACATCTTTAACTATGACCAAAAATAAACAGGTTGGCGTTTTACTGTAATACATCTTTAACTATGACCAAAAATAAACAGGTTGGCGTTTTACTGTAATACATCTTTAACTATGACCAATAATAAACAGGTTGGCGCTTTACTGTAATACATCTTTAACTATGACCAAAAATAAACAGGTTGGCGTTTTACTGTAATACATCTTTAACTATGACCAAAAATAAACAGGTTGGCGTTTTACTGTAATACATCTTTAACTATGACCAAAAATAAACAGGTTGGCGTTTTACTGTAATACATCTTTAACTATGACCAAAAATAAACAGGTTGGCGTTTTACTGTAATACATCTTTAACTATGACCAAAAATAAACAGGTTGGCGTTTTACTGTAATACATCTTTAACTATGACCAAAAATAAACAGGTTGGCGTTTTACTGTAATACATCTTTAACTATGACCAATAATAAACAGGTTGGTGCTTTTTTTTGTATTTTAGTATTTTTTTTACTTTACCCTTTTTCTCCTCAATTTCGTGGTAGTTTGGTGGTTACAGTAGTTACAGTCTTGTCTCATCGTTACAACTCCCGTACGGACTCGGGGGAGGCGAAGGTCGAGAGCCGTGCGTCCTCAGAAACACAATCCAACCAAGTCGCACTGCTTCTTGACACAATGCCCACTTAACCCGGTAGCCAGCCGCACCAATGTGTCGAAGGAAACACCGTGCACCTGGTGACCATGTCAGCGTGCACTGCGCCCGGCCCGCCACAGGAGTACGGCAACCGGGATGTCAGCAACCGGGACAGGACTAGATTCTAGAGTCAGCGTTTTTAACAGGGTTCCTGCTGATTTTAACCTGCTCTATTAATGTGGTGCTGTGTGTGTGTGTCCGTCCTCATGTCTGTGTGTGTGTATTTGGAGCTGTGTCTGACCTTGACCACTGTGTTTTGTGTCCTTTCTCCACCAGGTGTGATCTCCCTGTCCCGGTCGCTGCACGGCAAGGCCAACACGGTGATCCCCATGGTGGTTTCAGCCCAGGACGGAGGGGGTCTGGCAGCACTGTTCAACGCCCGGGTCAACATCAGTGTGGTGGCAGGCCTGGTGGCACCCCCTGTGTTCGAACACAGCCAGTACAGCTTCACTGTGTCTGAAGACGTACTGCGTGGGACTGAGGTTGGCATCGTACAGGCCATCAGTAAAAACGGTGGGTGTGACTCGGAATTAGAACTTATGATTGGTTAAGGATTGCTAACATCTGTTTAAAAGCATGCGTGTGTGTGGGGGTGTGTGTGTGTGTGTGCGGGGTGTGTGTGTGTGTGTGTGTGTGTGTGTGTGTGTTGGGGGGGTAGTGTGTGTGTGGGCAGTATGTGCTGAAAGGACTCACTCGGGTGTTCTGTGCTCCCTCTTTGCTACATGTACCAATTGTTCAAATAGGCAGTGAGCCACTGTACACACCTAGTTTAGAAATCACATTAATCACAAATTCCATACCAGAACATTGTTTTTATAGTCATTGCTTTGGATATTTAGGGCTCTGTCATAGTGTAAAAGACTTGACAAATGACTGAGGGGGAGTATATTGTAACTGAAGTGGTCTCTGCCTGGTCTGGTCCTGGTCTCCTCGTCTGGAGTGGCTCTGGATCTTGTCAACTCACTTCAAAAGATACAAATAAATTCCCACACACACACAATTACATCTGTATTCACTGTCACGAACCGGCTCAGAGTTTGTAACAAAAACAGAGACAATGTGGAGATTAGTTAATAAATATATTTATTAACTTAAGTAAACTAAATACAATTAACAACGGTGTGTGTAGTCAGTAGTGTAAGGGAGTGGTTGCGTGCATAAATGTGATAATGTGGGGTGTTGAAAGGTGCTGCCGACCCTCCCGGCTCCGCCCCCCAACATCCTATTAAGGAACACAAGAGTAAGGAGAAAGAATTCGGCCGACAGAGTGGGAGGTTCGTCACCCACCCCCCACCCTCCGTAAAACTGGGGGCCAACAAGGACCCCGGAACACCATACCAGTCACACAAACAAATTGACCCAGCCTCTGCATCCCAAATTGACCCAGCCTCGAGGGGGTACGTGTTCACACTTCCACTTGCCCCAGCCAACCTTGTCCTCCCCAGACCTCAGCAACATTTGTAGTGTTCAGTGATCTTCAACAGCTGTTCTTTAGTACATAATTCTAACAGTTCCTCTGATGAAAAGCGAATGAACTCATCTATATTAGATGTCATAGTCAGAAGTCAATAATTTAAAAAAAAGAATATCGCTCTTCCCCTCTGCTGAACACACCAGGACAGACCACAAGAGAAATTACAATCACACTGGGCATCACAGGAGAGAGATGAGATATATATAGAGCTTCCCCCAAAACCTATAGTAACTCAACTCTAGTCTTTGTGCGGATTTGTGGTGGGTAATTACACACTGTAGCCTGCTGGCATGGAAACGTACCACCTAGCACGCTGGCAAATTCCCCCAAGCCATGGATGTGCCCCCGAGACAACTGCTCAGTCCAGACACCACACAAAAATAACAAACAAAATAACAATGCCCATTGTATTCTAAAGTGAAACACGTCGCTAAGCCTAACAGGGGAAAAAGAAAGGCTATAGCTCCAGGTAGCAAGTGTCACTACCCTACCCAAATCTCCCACTGTGGTACACAGCCGATTGTACTCACCTCCTCAGACCGATGTCCCAACAGCGAGTAGAGCAAGAGTCTCCAGCCTGGGCAGAACCTGGAAACTAACCAATATACTCTCTCCAACGCAGCACACAACCAACTATCCACCGCAGTGGCAAGTTTACCAACCAAACAAAGGCAACCAACACTGGGCACCAAACATTACAACTCAAACAAGCTGTAACAAAAGATGCAAACAAAGCCCCTACAGATTTTAACATTAACTCCACGTTTTCTCCCAAACACAATACCTTCAAGATCCTGGACGAGCCCCCACTTGTCACGAACCGGCTCAGAGTTCGTAACAAAAACGGAGACAACGTGGAGATAAGGAATAACAAAATATATTTATTAACTTAAGTAAACTAAATACAATTAACAACGGTGTGTGTAGTCAGTAGTGTAAGGGAGTGGTTGCGTGCATAAATGTGATAATGAGGGTTGTTGAAAGGTGCCAACGCAAATAAACAAAACAGCGAAAAACAAAATCTGTCAGTGTGTCTGCATGGAGAGAGTCTCCCCAATGAATGGGGAAGAGGTGTATTCATCCCGGGACACACCCGAGCCCAGGTGTGTCCCATTTCGCTGACGACCCTCCTGTGCTCTGCCCCCCAACATCCTATTTAAGGAAAACATGAGCAAAGAGAAAGAATTCGGCAGACAGAGTGGGAGGGTCGTCACATCACACACATGCACTAACTCAAGAAAACACACCCACACAGATATGCACTCATACACATACATTCATGCTACTATACACACACATCACAACTGCTACTACCAGACTCTTGTTATGATTGCTAAATACTGCACAAATTCAACACTTGCCCCCCAATCCCCCTTTCTGCAATACACGTGTAAATATTGGACTATAAATTGTGCCTTCCCGCATTATACTTTTATTATCTTTTTTTTAACCCCTTTTTCTCCCCAATTTCATGGTATTCAATTGGTAGTTACAGTCTTGTCTCATCACTGCAACTTCCAATGGACTCGGGAGAGGCGAAGGTCGAGTGCCGTGCGTCCTCCGAAACACAACCCAGCCAAGCTGCACTGCTTCTTGACACAATGCCCACTTGACCCGGAAGCCAGCCGCACCAATGTGTCGGAGGAAACACTGTACACCTGGCGACCGTGTCAGCTTGCACAGCGCCCGGCCCGCCACAGGTGTCACTAGTATGTGATGGAACAAGGACATCCCTGCCGGCCAAACCCTCCCCTAACCCTGACAACGCTGGGGCAATTGTGCACCGCCCCATGGGTCTCCCGGTCGCGCCCGGCTGCAACAGAGCCTGGACTTGAACCCAGAATCTCTGGTGGCACAGCTAGCACTGCGATGCAGTGCCTTAGTACACAGCAGCACTCAGGGGGCGTTGTTGCATTGTTGAGAAGGAACCTGCAAGTAAGCGTTTCGTTGGACAGTGTATGCCATGTGTATCCTGTACATACAGGATAATAATAATACATTAAACTTGAAACTTCCCCTGTCTGTTCCCAGGCATCCTCAATAAGGACATCCTGTACAGCATATCCTCTGGAGACCCTGCTGGCTACTTCACCGTGGACCCAGAGAGCGGAGCCCTGCGGACCAGCCTTCCTCTGGACCACGAGGCCCAGCCTTCTCTAACCCTGGAGCTCCAGGCTCGTAGTGGCAGGCCCCCTGCCTTCGGTCAGACCCACGTCCACATCACAATCCAGGACATCAACGACAACACTCCTGTCTTCCTGCCCTCCTCTTCTGAGTCTCTCCTCCTCCCGGAGCACACAAAGATGGGGACCATGGTCTACCGCGTCCAGGCCCAAGACCGGGACTCTGGTATCAATGGCCAGGTGACCTTTGACCTTTCCTCCACCGCAACCTCAAGCGGAGGTCAAAGAACCTTTTCCATGGAGCGCAGTACAGGGGAGATCCGGCTGGTCGGCGAGCTGTCGTACGATGTAACGCCGCGCTATGACCTAACGGTGACAGCTAAAGATGGTGGCGCTCCCCAGCTGAGCTCTACCATGATGCTTGTGGTGCACGTCCAGGCAGAGAACGACCACGGTCCCGTGTTCGACACCCTGACCTATCGTGTGGAGCTGAGGGAGAACACCCCGCTCAGCACATGCTTCCTACAGGTATGTTCAGTAGATTGTTCAACTAACTGTCAACAACATTTCAACTAACTACTCCTAACCGTAACCCCAGAAAGCTGTTATGTATCAACAGAGTTGCAGTCGATAGGTTGTTGATAGTTTGAGTATCTGTAGACCGTCTACCGGGGACTATCCAAATAATGTGCAAACCTTTATTGTCACCAAGAGGAAAACTGTCTTGGAAACAATTCTGCTGTATATAAGAAAATTATATTGAGGGCAGGTTTCCCAGACCCAGACTACAGTAATAATGTCCTGGAATAGAAACAATTACAATTTCCATTGAAATAGTTTTGTTGTCCAAAATAGGCTTCATCTGTATCCGCGAAACTGTACCAATATCAAATATCAAATCAAATTATATTTATAAACATACATCAGCTGATATATCAAAGTGCTGTACAGAATCCCAGCCTAAAACCCCAAACAGCAAGCAATGCAGGTGTAGAAGCATGGTGGCTAGGAAAAACTCCCTAGAAAAGCCCAAACCTAGGAAGAAACCTCGAGAAGAACCAGGCTATGAGGGGTGGCCAGTCCTCTTCTGGCTATGCCGGGTGGAGATTATAACAGAACATGGCCGAGATGTTCAAATGTTCATAATGGTCATGGTCAAATAATAATAATCACAGTAGTTGTCGAGGGTGCAACAAGTCAGTACCTCAGGAGTTTTAAAATTTTATTTTACCTTTATTTAACTAGGGAAGTCAGTTAAGAACAAATTCTTATTTTCAATGACGGCCTAGGAACAGTGGGTTAACTGCCTGTTCAGGGGCAGAACGACACATTTGTACCGTGTCAGCTCGGGGGTTTGAACAACACTCTAACCACTAGGCTACCCTGCCGCCACTAAGGAGTAAATATCAGTTAGACTTTTCACAGCCGATCATTGAGAGTATCTCTACCGCTCCTGCTGTCTCTAGAGAGTTGATAACAGCAGGTCTGGGACAGGTAGCACGTCCGGTGAACAGGTCAGGGTTCCATAGCCGCAGGCAGATAAGTTGAAACTGGAGCAGCAGCACAGCCAGGTGGACTGGGGACAGCAAGGAGTCATCATTCCAGGTAGTCCTGAGACATGGTCCTAGGGCTCAGCTCCTCTGAGAGAGAAAGAAAGAAAGAAAGAAAGAAAGAAAGAAAGAAAGAAAGAAAAAGAGAGAAAGAGATAATTAGAAGGAGCATACTTAAATTCACACAGGACACTGGATAAGACAGGAGAAATACTGACCCTAGCCCCCCAACACATAAACTACTGCAGCATAAATATTGGATGCTGAGACAGGAGGGGTCAGGAGAAACTGTGACCCCATCCGACGTTGCCCCCGGACAGGGCCAAACAGGCAGGATATAACCCCACCCACTTTGCCAAAGCACAGCCCCCACACCACTAGAGGGATATCTTCAACCACCAACTTACCATCCTGAGACAAGGCAGAGTATAGCCCACAAAGATCTCCGCCACGGCACAACCCAAGGGGGGGGGGGCGCCAACCCAGACAGGAAGACCACGTCAGTGACTCAACCCACTCAAGTGACACAACCCTCCTAGGGACGGCATGGAAGAGCACCAGTAAGCCAGTGACTCAGCCCCTGTAATAGGGTTAGAGAAAGAGAATCCCAGTGGAGAGAGGGGAACCGGCCAGGCAGAGACATCAAGGGCGGTTCGTTGCTCCAGAGCCTTTCCGTTCACCTTCACACTCCTGGGCCAGACAACACTCAATCATAAGACCTTTTTTTTTTATTTCACCTTTATTTAACCAGGTAGGCTAGTTGAGAACAAGTTCTCATTTGCAACTGCGACCTGGCCAAGATAAAGCATAGCAGTGTGAGCATACAACAAAGAGTTACACATGGAGTAAACAATTAACAAGTCAATAACACAGTAGAAAACAAAGGGGGGTCTATATACAATGTGTGCAAAAGGCATGAGGAGGTAGGCAAATAATTACAATTTTGCAGATTAACACTGGAGTGATAAATGATCAGATGGTCATGTACAGGTAGAGATATTGGTGTGCAGAAGAGCAGAAAAGTAAATAAATAAAAACAGTATGGGGATGAGGTAGGTGAAAAGGGTGGGCTATTTACCAATAGACTATGTACAGCTGCAGCGATCGGTTAGCTGCTCAGATAGCTGATGTTTGAAGTTGGTGAGGGAGATAAAAGTCTCCAACATCAGCGATTTTTGCAATTCGTTCCAGTCACAGGCAGCAGAGTACTGGAACGAAAGGCGGCCAAATGAGGTGTTGGCTTTAGGGATGATCAGTGAGATACACCTGCTGGAGCGCGTGCTACGGATGGGTGTTGCCATCGTGACCAGTGAGCTGAGATAAGGCGGAGCTTTACCTAGCATAGACTTGTAGATGACCTGGAGCCAGTGGGTCTGGCGACGAATATGTAGCGAGGGCCAGCCGACTAGAGCATACAAGTCGCAGTGGTGGGTGGTATAAGGTGCTTTAGTGACAAAACGGTGACCTACTGAAGAGATGAGTCTTCAGTAAAGACTTAAAGGTTGAGACCGAGTCTGCGTCTCTCACATGGGTAGGCAGACCATTCCATAAAAATTTAGCTCTATAGGAGAAAGCCCTGCCTCCAGCTGTTTGCTTAGAAATTCTAGGGACAATTAGGAGGCCTGCATCTTGTGACCGTAGCATACATCTAGGTATGTATGGCAGGACCAAATCAGAAAGATAGGTAGGAGCAAGCCCATGTAATGCTTTGTAGGTTAGCAGTAAAACCTTGAAATCAGCCCTTGCCTTAACAGGAAGCCAGTATAGGGAGTGTATGATCACATTTTTGGGTTCTAGTCAGGATTCTAGCAGTCGTATTTAGCACTAACTGAAGTTTATTTAGTGCTTTATCTGGGTAGCCAGAAAGTAGAGAAAGTAGAGAAAGTAGTCTAACCTAGAAGGAACAAAAGCATGAATGAATTTTTGGACAGAAAGTTTCAGATTTTTGCAATGTTACGTAGATGGAAAAAAGCTGTCCTTGAAACAGTCTTGATATGTTCGTCAAAAGAGAGATCAGGGTCCAGAGTAATGCCGAGGTCCTTCACAGTTTTATTTGAGACGACTATACAACCATCAAGATTACTTGTCAGATTCAGCAGAAGATCTCTTTGTTTCTTGGGACCTAGAACAAACTTCTCTGTTTTGTCCGAGTTTAAAAGTATAACGTTTGCAGCCATCCTCTTCCTTATGTCTGAAACACAGGCTTTTAGCGAGGGCAATTTTGTGGCATCACCATGTTTCATTGAAATGTACAGCTGTGTGTCATCCGCATAGCAGTGAAAGTTAACATTATGTTTTCGAATGACATCCCCAAGAGGTAAAATATATATTGAAAATAATAGTGGTCCTAAAACGGAACCTTGAGGAACACCGAAATTTAACAGTTGATTTGTCAGAGGACAAACCATTCACAGAGACAAACTGATATCTTTCCGACAGATAAGATATAAACCAATATCTGCTACACTTCATGTATACTGTTTTTCATCTACAGGTTGAAAGGGGAACATTGTCTTGGACATATTTTGCTGTATATAACAATAGACAATATTTCTGATTAAGGACTTAATTCATCCATCTACAGGTGCGAGCTCTGAGCCGGGACACCGCGGGTTCAGGGTCCTCCTCTCCACTGGCATTCCACCTGAGACCTGACGGAGACGCAGCAGGGTTTGGCATCGCAGTAGACAGCGGCTGGCTGTTTGTGAAGAGTGCCCTGGACAGAGAGGTGAAGGACATGTGACAGGAAGATATATAAAGCTTTCCAGACCCGCACACTGATTGCTCCTTTAAAACTTCTTAGGGCTGAGATCCCGCTAACAGGATCGTGCAGTGCGCCAAATTCATAACAACAGAAATCCCATAATTAGAAATTCCTCAAACATAGAAGTATTTCACACCATTTTAAAGATACACTTCTTGTTAATCCCACCACAGTGTCCGATTTCAAAAAGAGCTTTACGGTGAAAGCACCACAAACGATTATGTTAGGTCAGAGCCAAGTTACAGAAAAACACAGCCATTTTTTCCAGGCCAAGAGAGGAGTCACAAAAATCAGAAAGAGAGATAAAATTTATCATTAACCTTTGATGATCTTCATCAGATGACACTCATAGGACTTAATGTTACATAATACATGTATGTTTTGTTTGATAAAGTTCATATTTACATAAAAAATCTCAGTATACATTGGCGGGTTATGTTCAGTAGTTCCAAAAACATCCAGTGATTTTGCAGAGAGCCACATCAATTTACAGAAATTCTCATAATAAATGTTGATGAAAATACAAGTGTTATGCATGAAACTTTAGATACACTTCTCCTTAATGCAACCGCTGTGTCAGATTTAAAAAAAGATTTACGTTAAAGCAAACCATGCAATAGCTAAATACGGCGCTCAGAGACCAAACAAGCCAAAAAGATATCTGCCATACTGTGCAGTCAACAGAAGTCAGAAATAACATTATAAATATTGACTTACCTTTGATGATCTTCATCAGAATGCACTCCCAGGAATCCCAGTTCCACAATAAATGTTTTGTTCGATAATGTCCATCATTTATGTCCAAATAGCTACTTTTGTTAGCTCGTTTTGTAAACAAATCCAAACTCACGAAGCGTGTTCACTAGGAGCAGACGAAATGTCAAAAAGTTCCGTTACAGTCCATAGAAACATGTCAAACGATGTATAGAATCAATCTTTAGGATGTTTTTAACATAAATCTTCAATAATGTTCCAACCGGAGAATTCCTTTGTCTGTAGAAAATCAATGGAACAGAGCTCCCTCTCACGTGAACGAGCGTCACGAGCTTGTGGCACTCTGCCAGACCACTGACTCAAAGAGCCCTTATGAGCCCCTCCTTTACAGTAGAAGCCTCATACAAGTTTCTAAAGACTGTTGACATCTAGTGGAAGCCTTAGGAAGTGCAACATTACCAATGTCACACTGTATCTTCAACAGGGAATGAGTTGAAAAACGACCAACCTCAGATTTCCCACTTCCTGGTTGGATTTTCTCTCAGGTTTTTGCCTGCCATATGAGTTCTGTTATACTCAGAGACATCATTCAAACAGTTTTAGAAACTTCAGAGTGTTTTCCATCCAAATATACTATTAATATGCATATATTAGCAACTGGGACTGAGTAGCAGGCAGTTTACTCTGGGCACCTCTGGTCACCTTATTCCTCCAAGCTACTCAATACTGCCCCCAGCCATATTAAGCCACTTTGATTGACATCGATCATGTAGATCTCATTCATGTTGACATTAGACCTCTTTAGAGACCTGAAAACATCTGACTAACTTTCATTTATAATGTAATGTCCCTTTAATGTGCGTCCATGACCTTTGCCCAGGTGAAGGACATGTACATGTTGATGGTTCTGGCCACGTCGGGCCACGGGCAGCTGAAGAAGACGGGCAGTGCCACAGTGAGAGTGTCGGTGACCGATGAGAACGACAACTCTCCCCGTCTGATCCAGGCGAGGGCTTTCCTGGCCGTGAGAGAGAACCTTCCGGCGGGTTCAGGGTTTGGACGGGTGTTGGCTACGGACCGCGACACGGGCCTCAACGGCAGGCTCAGTTACAGACTTCTACACCCAGACAGACACTTCCAGATCAACTCACACACAGGTAGTTCAAAGACTGCTAATGAATGGAATAAAAAAATATACACTGAGTGTGCAAAACATTAAGAACACCTTCCTAATATTGAGTTACAAACCCCCCCTCCCCCCTTTTGCCCTCAGAACAGCCTCAATTCATCGGGGCATGGACTCTACAAGGTGTCGAAAGTGTTCCACAGGGATGCTGGCCCATGTTGACTCCAATGCTTCCCACTGTTGTGTCAAGTTGGGTGGATGTCCTTTGGGTGGTGGACTATTCTTGATACACACGGGAAACTGTTGAGCATGAAAAACCCAGCAGCACTGCAGTTCTTGATAAAAACCAGTGCGCCTGGCACCTACAACCATACCCCATTCAATGGCACTTTCTTTTCCCCATTCACCCTATGTATGGCACACATACACAATCCATGTTTCAATTATCTCAAGGCTTAACAATCCTTCTTTAACCTGCCTCCCCTTCATCTACACTGATCGAAGTGGATTTAACAAGTGACATCAATAAGGGATCATAGCTTTCACCAGGTCACCTGGTCAGTCTATGTCATTGAAAGAGCAGGTGCTCCTAATGTTTTGTACACTCAGTGTTTAACAACTTTATATTTACCACAGGCACTTCAGATGTGGCATTCAGAATAGACACACAACACTACAATTTACATGAACATTCATTCTCACTCCTTCTCCTACTGCAGACCCCTGGCCTGTCCCTGGCCTGTCTGTTCTCTGTGATAGTAAATCAGGTTATCTGCAGTGTTGAGGGTTCCTGCTGGGCCCTAATTGGCCTGCTGTGACTGTGGGACTGTGTGTAGTTGCTCGCCAGGGGCTGATCATTCTAACCTCCACTGCAGCTGTTCAGGTTCCTGCCATGCCTTTGTGTGTGCATGTGTGTATGTTTGTGGGTGCGTGTGTGTGTGTTTGTGTGTGATCAAAGACTACCGTCTCTCCCTTTAATTTCTCACCATTACTCCTCCTCCCTCCTATCTCTCCCTCTCCCTCTCTCCCTCAGGTGAGATCAGTACCCGTGTAGGTCTGGACAGGGAGCAGCAGAGTAGTTACCAGGTGTTGTTGGTGGTCCAGGATGGAGGTACTCCCCCGCGCAGCGCTACAGGGACAGCCTTCATCACCGTCCTGGATGAGAACGACAACACCCCCTCCTTCAGACACAGCCAGCCTGGCAGAGGACTGACCATGCAGGTGATACTGAGGCTGCCTCTCAAATGCCTCTCTATTCTATATATTATATATTACTTTTGACCAGGGTCCTTAGGGCATGGGGTCTCACATGATATGTTAGTGGTCAGCGTTGAGAAGGAAACAAAGTCACCGTTTTACCTTGTGATGTCCTTCTGTAGGTGATGGAGGGCCAGGCATCAGGTCTACTGCTGGGGAAAGTACAGGCCAAGGACCCTGATGAGGGAGAAAACGGCACTGTGTACTACTCCATGTCAGGTGAGAGAGGGATGGAAGGAGGGAGAGAGAGGGAGGGATTGTGTGTGAGTTAATGATTGAAGATTACATTTAATGCTATTTTCTGCCGTTGAGTGATTATGTGTGGAATGCATTGTTTTCTTCTGGCATTGTTTCCAAAAAGACTCTAACAATTTATAGCTGCACTTCTTGCTCACTCTTTCTCTCTCTTTTTCTCCCTCCCTCCCTCCTCTACAGGTCCCAGAGCAGAGCGTTTCTCTCTGAACCCGACTACAGGTGAACTGCATTCCTCCTCTCCTCTGAGTCGCTCTGACAGAGCTGAGTACAGCTTCACTGTGACCGCCACTGACCGAGGCCAGCCATCTCACAGCGCTACCTGTACACTACACATACAGGTAAGACCCCTACCTCCTAGCCCCTAGACCCTACCCTCTTACAGCGCTACCTGTACACTACACATACAGGTAAGACCCCTACCTCCTAAACCCTAGCCCCTACCTCCTTCCCTCTTACAGCGCTACCTGTACACTACACATACAGGTAAGACCCCTACCTCCTAACCCCTAGCCCCTACCTCCTTCCCTCTTACAGCGCTACCTGTAAATTACACATACAGATGAGAGCCCTGCCTCAGATTGCTATCTCCTATGTCATATACCCTATCTCATATGTCATATACCCTATATCCTATGTCATATACACTATCTCCTATGTCATACACCCCATCTCCTATGTCATATACCCTATCTCCTATGTCATACACGCTATCTCCTATGTCATATACCCTATCTCCTATCCCCTACCACCTTCCTTCTCACTGATCTAGCTGTATCCTAATAATAAAGGTCAGAAAACTACTAGATCAACACCTATCAAATATCCCACATTAAACTAAAGTACAGAGAAAAGTACTAAGTCAAACTTGCTCTTGATGTCTCCTCACAACAATGTTGTTCCAAATAGGCATGTCAGAGTTCTGACAACCGTCCCTCCCTCCTTTTCCGCCCTCCTTTCTCCTCCTCTTTGACTTTTCAAAAGGGGAATTTCTCTATGAGTAAAAGATGGAAAACTAGGTATGAATCAAGTGCTCCCATCTGGCCCATGATGATCACCAGCTGTGATTTCTCTGATCAAGGCCATACTGAATGACTTCAACACTTTTAATACAGTAGTACAACACCACCTGGGATGTGCACCCACATAAAATACACCATTCAAGTTAATTTAATTAATATTTAATGTACAACTAAATAGTGACCGGCCAGGCCAGCACAATGGAAGGAACTCTGTAGCTGTAAATCCAATGTTCATCCCAAATGACACCCTATTCCCTGTATGGTGCACTTCTTTTGACCAGTGCCCTGTGTAGGGAATGGGTGCCATTTGGAACGCAGACCCAGAATCTTTAAGGTTCCAGGAAAATAGAAGGGTCTTGTAATGGCTGCAGTAAAACAGCTTCTCTGGGTTACTTTTTTCAAAAAGAAATTCTCTCATTTCTCCTGTTCTTCTGACGTAAGAATGTGAGTAATAATTAGTGTGTAATAGGATTAAACAGGGTTGTGTTGTTCTTGTCTGTTGACGCGTTTCTATCACGTCATCATTTCAGACCCTCACACCGTCCAAGACAAGTACAGCAGTAGGGAAAGGATATGATCTCACTAATTCGCTTGGTGACGCTCAATTTGCCGCCTAATGTGGAGTTAATTCACACTTTGTCATATTATGTTTCATAAAGAGCATGGGCTGTTTAGTGACTGCCAACATAGTGGTGCTGTATAGTGTAACTGGTTTATCGAGGTATTGTAGGCTGTAATGAATTAAGCATCAACAAGGATTTGTTGAGAAGAAAAATGGATAAGTGCACAAAACAATTTTATTTTCCTTCCTCTCTCTTTCTAGCTCTCTCTCTCTGTCTCGCTCAGATATTTAAACCCTGTGACTCTATCCCCTGCTTAGAGCTGAACTGAAAAACAGGATTATTAGAACAATATGTCATATGTGTAACTTCTGGTGCCTGTTTCCATACAAAGGGAGTGATGTGTCAAAGCCGCGGTCTTTCATGTTCTTCTGATTGGTCATCAAGGGAGGTGTAAAAACTCAGTACTGTAGACGACCAAGCCCTGCCTGCTGCAGCGAGATCTGAACGATCACTCAAATATCTTTTTCTGATTATTGTTACTTGTATCCTTTATTATTTTTCCTGGCAGTGGCATGCCTATCTGTTTAAATGTGATTAGCGCTAGCAGTTTATTTTTAGAAAAACCTCTTAAAACATTCCGTTTCTTTTATTCCTAATGAGGAAATAGAGTGGGTTGGTTGAAATCTGTTTCTGGTTCACAGCATGCCGTTTAATATTTGGATTCTTTAGCGTTGTATTTGAAAATGTAGCTCCAACTGCCACTAGGCATGTATGATGGTCATTATTAGGCACATACAGTCCATTCAGAAAGTATTCAGACCCCTTGAATTTTTCCACTTTGTTACGTTACATTAAATAATTTTTTTACCTCATCAATTTACACATAATGACAAAGCAAAACAGGTTTTTAGAAATGTTTGCAAAAATGTAATAAAAATACCTTATTTATATAAGAATTCAGACCCTTTGCTATGAGACTCGAAATTGAGCTCAGCTGCATCCTGATTCCATTGATCATCCTTGAGATGTTTCTACAACTTGATTGGAGTCCACCTGTGGTAAATTCAATTGATTGGACATGATTTGGAAAGGCACACACCTGTCTCTATGATCTCCCCCAGTTGACAGTGCATGTCAGAGTATAAACCAAGCCATGAGGTCGAAGGAGTTGTCCGTAGAGCTCCGAGACAGGATTGTGTCGAGGCACAGATCTGGGGAAGGATACCAAAAAAATTCTGCAGCATTGAAGGTCCCCAAGAACACAGTGGCCTCAATAATTCTGGAACCAAGACTCAAGACTCTTCCTAGAGTTGGCCTCCTGGGCCAAACTGAACAATCGTGGGAGAAGGACCTTAGTCAGGGAGTTGACCAAGAACCCAATGTTCACTCTGACAGTGCTTCAGAGTTCCTCTGTGGAGATGGGAGAACCTTCCAGAAGGACAACCATCTCTGAAGCAGTCCACCAATCAGGCCTTTATGGTAGAGTAGCCAGACGGAAGCCAGACGGAAGCCACTCTTCAGTAAAAGGCACATGACAGCCCGCTTGGAGTTTGCCAAAAGAGAGAAACATGAGAAACAAGATTCTCTGCTGTGATGAAACCCGAGATTTAACTCTTTGGCCTGAATGCCAGCACGTCTGGAGGAAACCTGGCACCATCCCTACGGTGAAGCATGGTGGTGGCAGCATCATGCAGTGGGGATGTTTTTCAACAGGAAGGACTTGGAGACTTGTCAGGATCAAGGGAAAGATGAATGGAGCAAAGTACATAGAGATCCTTGATGAAAACCTGCTCCAGAGCGCTTAGGAGTGTAGACTCAGGCGTAGGTTCACATTCCAACAGGACAATGACCCTAAGCACACAGCCAAGACAACGCAGGAGTGGCATTAGTCTCTGAATGTCCTTGAGTGGCCCAGCCATAGCCCTGATTTGAACCCATCCAAATATCTCTGGGAAGACCTGAAAATAGCTATGCAGCGATGCTCCCCATCCAACCTGACAGAGCTTGAGAGGATCTGCAGAGAAGAATGGGAGAAACTCCGGTGTGCCAAGCTTGTAGCATCATACCCAAGAAGAATCAAGGCTGTAATCTCTGCCAAAGGTGTTTCAACAAAGTACTGAGTAAAGGGTCTGAATACTTATGTAAAGGTGATATTTCAGTTTTATTTTATTTCTAAATCTGTAAAAAAAAATCTAAAAACCTGTTTTTTCTTTGCCATTATGGGTTATTGTGTGTAGATTGATGAGGGGGAATTTAAAAAAATGTAGATGAAGGCTGTAACGTAACAAAATGTGGAAAAAGTGAAGGGGTCTGAATACTTTCCGAATGCACTGTAGCATGAGTCTGCTGACTGTTGATATTCAGCTATCTTGCTAAATGGATTATCATTAACTGTCAGGATATTCATAGTTGCTAATAATTTCCCTCAATAGTCAGTAGATTGTTTGGAGAAACATTGATTAGCTAGCTACTAATTTCATCCTCCAGCCGGCTCTCACAATTGAGCCTGGTGATGACGTTAGCTAGCTACAAACCTTTAACACCAATATATTGATGATATACAGTTTGCTAACCATATCCCTATCTGTCTGACCGTAGGTCCTGAGTGGTATTGAGGATATATGCTTACCAAATTCCAATCTCCCTGTCCACAGGTCCAGAGTGCGAGCAGAGCTCCTTCCAAAGCCAACTCCATCTCCATGTCCTTTAACTCCGTCGAGGAGGCCAAACCAGGCTCTATGATTGGCTCTGTGAGGTCACATGATGGCTTTGAGCTCCCTGAGGCCGGTCAGGTGACCTACACAGTGGTGGGCGGGTCAGACCGAGATGGAACGTTCATGGTGGACCGTCAGACAGGTGACGTGTACCTGGCGAGGGAGCTGGATTATGAGCGCTCCGCCCGCTACACACTACAGATAGAGGTGGACGACTTCTCCATGACGTTACCCAGCAGCCACCTGGTGCAGCTAGACATCGAGGTGGAGGACAGCAACGACCATGCACCCCGCTTCCCGGAGGACCCCGTTACCGTGGTGATACCTGAGAACATGGAGCCTGGGGCGTCCATCTACACCTTCCAGGCCTCGGATCAGGACGGATCAGGGCCCAACAGCCTGCTGACCTACTCCATCCTGCACCAGGTAGGGTTAGGAGTAGTGATGCACTGATATGACATTTTTGGCTGATACCAGTATCCAATATTTTCATTGCCCCCCAAAAATGTATACTGATAACTGATATTTAACATTTTAGTGGCCTTTTAAGCATTCTAGTATAGTTACATCGTTAATAGACACACATGGACGCAGCTGTCTAAGGCATCTCATCTCAGTGCAAGAGGCGTTACTACAGTCCCTGGTTTGAATCCAGGCTGTATCACATCCGGGTGTCCCATAGGGCGGCGCACAATTGGCGTCATCCGGGTTTGGCCGGGGTAGGCCGTCATTGTAAATAAGAATTTGTTCTTAACTGACTTGCATAGTTAAATAAAGGTTACACACACACCACCCTGACCAAAAAGTTATTTTGTTGGCATTTTCGTCCCCATTATCAGTAAAACATAATCAATATCTATTTATTTCACTTACTTGCTGTGTTGGTTCGTTCATTTGTTCATTCTCAACCAGGATTTCATCATACATGTCAAGCAGTGAAGTTTCAGCTCTGTCTGTCCGTAGCCTCTCTTCCTCGGTGCGCACTGTCACTGTGTCTGTTTACATCTTGTCCAGCTCCGTATGTAACATTTCATGTAAACCCTGTTTCTTGTCTACATCGAAGTAGCGGTTATTGTACCTAGCATCGAGCATGGTGGCAACACAGTAAAGAGAGAATGCCATGAATCGCTTGTTCACAGCCTGTGTCGGCAGTTTTGGTTGAGCGGTCGTTTCAATGCCATGACAGAGGGTATCACATCTGCTGTAGGCGCAGTTGATGAGCTTTTTGTTCGATGAGTCACTTGTTCGATTGGAGCTAGCTAGTGTGTTTATGTTTCCAAGTTTCAAACATGTTCTCAAATGCCATTGAAATGGCAGCAGTGGTATGACAACCAGTACATTCATGAGCTTGAAATAAATAAATAAATACATCCTCAACGACCCACTGTGCTGACAGACTCAGCATGCTCATGGGGCTGACATCGCTGGTCCAAATGTCAGTCGTGAATCTAATAGTAGTGACGCCCATAGCAAGTAGCTCATGGATGTGCGTTTCAAAAATACTGTGTAACTCCGGTAGGGCAACATCTGAAAAATAGCGCACTTGGTAACGTTTGTATGTACCGCTGCTCGACCAGTCAGCGAATGCAAACATCACCCACGACAGAGAATTATTGGTTGTCAAGGTCAATAAATTAGATTATCTTGGTGTTAATGGATTTTGCCTTTGAGTTTCTCGCTGACATTTTCTTACTCTTTCAAATGACTGCTGGACTTGTTGAGTGCTCGATCCACTCAGCAGACATTGTGGGCCAGGTTAGGAATTCTGTGTTGCACATATAGCACAACATTTTACGTGGCGTCATTACGTCATGTCCCTACGTTATATAGTTATGCACGTCAGCTTTGACATCGCTTTTGCACATCGGGCCGATGTTGATATTGGCATTTTTAGCTAATATTGTCTGATTCCGATATCTTCACCAATATATTGTGCATCCCTAGTTAGGGGGTTAGGGTTAGGAGGTTAGGGTTAAGACCCACAGGTTAGAGAAGCAAATCAGTAACAGGAACGTTGCTGTTTCAAATTCCAGACCGGTCGTGAAAGTTGGAGATGAAATCACTGGCAAATAGACCATCTCCTGCCATTGTGCCCTTGAGCAAGGCACCTAACCCCATAAACTAGCTGTTTAGGGAGTAGAGCAGAATAATGATTTATCTCTGCAAATGGATTAATAAAGTTATGTTCTCTTCTCCTCTGTTTCAGTACACTGGACTAATAAAGTTATATTTATTCTAGTCTGTTTCAGTACCCTGGACTAAAAATATTATATTTAATTCTACTACGTTCCAGTACCCTGACCTCACTGACCTCCTGGTGCTTGACCCTTCCACTGGCGTCCTGACCCTGGCACAGGAACTGGACCATGAGGTCACTTCCTCCCTTATCCTGGTCGTCCAGGCAACAGACTCCGCCCTGAATGCCAGCCAACGGCGCTGGGGCTCGGTGACGGTGAGGGTGTTTGTGACAGATGAGAATGACAACGCTCCAGTGTTCAGCTCGCCATCCGCGGTTAGCGTCATGGAGGACCAGCCTGTGGGTTTCGTGGTTCTCTACGTTGTGGCGCGAGATGCCGACCAGGGGGAGAACGGACGGGTCAGCTACTTCATCGAGACTGGCAACGCTGGAGGGACATTCAGCCTCAACCCTAATACTGGTGGGTCATTTAAACAACTCCTAGTATAATGAAAGTGGTTTGGAACCTCAAAGAAAAGGTAACCTAGTCTGAGACCTGAAGACTTTTGTTAGCTCCCCAAGCTAATGCCTAAGCTTTAGCTCAGCTGGATAACACAGCCTTGTGGCACACAGACAACCGGGTTAAAACCTGGTCGGTATCACTGGCATACATTATTGTTTTCTCACCAGAACAATCATGTAGTTACCATCTGTGCTGTAAACACATGGTGTGATGTCAGAAGGCCATTGGTACCACATTCCCAGCTTCCATGTGGTTGGGTCTGTGAGAGAGTCTCATAAGTTTCAACCTATAATCAGGCCCCAGCAAATTTAAAACAGTATAAACAGGGACGTGTGAAGAGATGTCGTGTGAGAGACGAATTACAGTTAATGAAGTTATCCCGGTACGTTGGTTAGGCCTGTCTACCTGAGCGCTAAGCTCTACCACCAACAACACTGCTGTAACAAATAACATCGCTGTAAGTAACGATCCAGCTATCTGGCCTGAGTTTAACTACTTTTTCCACAGCAGAAGGCCACAGCGAGGAGAGGCTGGCAGTAAACACACACTGCTAGACACGCAACGGGCAGGGCTTCCGTGCTGTGCTGAGATTACACACACACACAACCACACACACACCAGGCCTGCCGTGCTGTGCTGAGATTACACACACACACAAACCCACACACACCGGGCCTGTCGTGCTGTCCTGCGATTACACACACACACAAACACACACACACCAGGCCTGTCGTGCTGTCCTGCGATTACACACACACACAAACACACACACACCAGGTCTGTCGTGCTGTCCTGCGATTACACACACACACAAACACACACACACCAGGCCTGCCGTGCTGTGCTGAGATTACACACACACACCAGGGCTGCCGTGCTGTGCTGAGATTACACACACACACCAGCTGGCGTGCTGTGCTGAGATTACACACACACACACACACACACACCAGGCCTGCCGTGCTGTGCTGAGATTACACACACACACCAGGCCTGCCGTGCTGTGCTGAGATTACACACACACACAAACACACACACACCAGGCCTGCCGTGCTGTGCTGAGATTACACACACACACCAGGCCTGCCGTGCTGTGCTGAGATTACACACACACACAAACACACACACACCGGGCCTGCCGTGCTGTGCTGAGATTACACACACACACAAACACACACACACCAGGCCTGCCGTGCTGTGCTGAGATTACACACACCAGGCCTGCCGTGCTGTGCTGAGATTACACACACACACACCAGGGCTGCCGTGCTGTGCTGAGATTACACACACACACAAACACACACACACCAGGCCTGCCGTGCTGTGCTGAGATTACACACACCAGGCCTGCCGTGCTGTGCTGAGATTACACACACACACACCAGGGCTGCCGTGCTGTGCTGAGATTACACACACACACAAACACACACACACCAGGCCTGCCGTGCTGTGCTGAGATTACACACACCAGGCCTGCCGTGCTGTGCTGAGATTACACACACACACACCAGGGCTGCCGTGCTGTGCTGAGATTACACACACACACAAACACACACACACCAGGCCTGCCGTGCTGTGCTGAGATTACACACACACACAAACACACACACACCAGGCCTGCCGTGCTGTGCTGAGATTAGGGCTTCCCTCTCCTTCTCATTACCTGGCCCTGGGAGCAAAGGAGGAGAGAGGGCACAGCACTGACTCATTTCAGATTCATGCTTTAATGAGCCGCAACAGTCAAAGAGAGAGTGAGGCGGGAGGAGAAGGAGGGAGGAGGGGGGTGTTGGTTCTGTTGTTGGGTTTGTTGTATTCTCTTTGGATCGCCGTACGCTCTGAGATAACTAGCCCCTGAGCCTTTAGTATGGTCAGAGTTAGTGGCTGGAATAGTTTCAGCCGCTGTGACACCTCAGTGATCCCATCCTAAACCTGGTCACTAACAGCACATGGGTAGGAGGAGGGGAGAGAGAGAGAGAGGGAGAGAGAGAAAAAAGAGAGAAACATGGAAAACCTATTTTGGATGTTTCCAATTGGTCTGTTTGGCTTACGTATATGCATGGTTGTATTAGAGTAGAACAGTCACAGTTCTGAAGATGGGGTGAACTAAGGTAAAAATGGTTTCCTTGCTCTCCTTGTTTTATCTCATGTTAGACACTCTATTAGTTCCTTCTATTAATCAAATGTGTCTAGGGAACAGAGTCGTCTTACACAAGTTGATAAAAAAGAACAATGAAAAAAATAATCCCACATAGAAAACTCAACACACAGTAGTTTGATTTAATATTTCCATTGAGCCCAGAGGAGGGGGAAAGAACCCCTAATAGAGTTAGGAGACACCCATCCTCCACCCAGAAGGATCCAAGGTTACCATGATCTGTAGTAGGCTTCTCCTACACAGCTCCCTGTAGTGCTGGTGTAATGGGAATATAACCAAAACAGAATGTGTAGCGATGGGACCGTTTCTCCTGTCATCGTAGACCCTGGCCTGGGCCGCTTGACAGGACAGGAGCAGACCAGGTGCTCAGAGGATTAACTCATGATATTAACTGTCATTATACTGTCATTATACTGTCATTATACTGTCTAACTACCTGCATGGCTGGAACCAGTTCAAGATGGGCACCACACACACACCCATGCCTGCACGCACACACACATATACACACATATATATACACACACACACACACATATATACTGAAACCATATTAAGATGGCCACGCTCTCTCTGTGACACACCTGATAGATCTTGACAGCTTCCTGTTTTTATCCCCTCGGCCGACCATGAGGCTCCTTGGTTCCTGATTGGTGGGGGAGGGGTGGAGCCGGGGTCAACGTGTCTCACACACCACAGGAAAGCCCAGAAGACCAAACGGCAAATAGTGTGTGCGTGTCGGTGTTATCAAAGTCTCAAAAGAGGGACTGAGTCACACACACATGCAGTTGTAATCGCTCCTTTAATGGTTCCCAGCAGTCTGCACGTTTTTTGTTGTTGGTGTTTTGCTTCTGTCTAGGCTTTCATGGGAACAGGTCCACACACACACAGATGACTGGGTGGACAGAATGGGTGGACAGAATGGGTGGACAGGGTGGGTGGGTGTGTGTTGGTAAGTAAAGCCCTTGGCAAGGAGCAACGCTCGGCCTCCGACGGAGAGGGAGGAATGACTGGTGAAAGATGAAGCTAGCAGAGAAGTGAAGCTGGGGTGGCAGGGTAGCCTAGTGGTTAGAGCGTTGGACTAGTAACCGAAAGGTTGCAGGTTCGAATCCCCGAGCTGACAACGTACAAATCTGTCGTTCTGCCCCTGAACAGGCAGTTAACCCACTGTTCCCAGGCCGTCATTGAAAATAAGAATTTGTTCTTAACTGACTTGCCTAGTAAAATAAAGGTAAAATAAAAATAAATTAAATAGCAGGGAAAGCTAGCAGAGTTGTGAAGCTTGCAGATAAATTTTAAGCTCGTGGTGAAAGTTGAAACTAGCAGAGAAGTGAAGCTAGCAGTAGAAGTAGAAGCTAGCAGTAGAAGTTGAAGCTAGCAGTAGAAGTTGAAGCTAGCAGTAGAAGTTGAAGCTAGCAGAGTTGTGCTGGACAGAGAGCATGGGGACCTTTTAAAAGGGTGTGACTGCACACTAGGTAGGGAGAGGGACTGGCTGAGTCTGCGTCCCAAATAGCACCCTGCATCCCAGCTAAGTTCACTACTTTTGACCAGGGCTCATAAGGCCCTCTCCACTCCTTAGAATCTCTCTTCATCCTGTACTCTGTATCATCTCCTCTCCTCCACCCCAGGCTTCCTCTCTAACCCCTCTCCTCTCCTCCACCCCCAGGCTCCCTCTCTAAACTCTCTCCTCTCCTCCACCCCCAGGCTCTCTCTCTAACCCCTCTCCTCCACCCCCAGGCTCCCTCTCTAACCCCTCTTCTCTCCTCCACCCCCAGGCTCCCTCTCTAACCCCTCTCCTCTCCTCTCCTCCTCCCCAGACTCCCTCTCGAACCCTTCTCCTCTCCTCCACCCAAAGCTCTCTCTCTAACCCCTCTCCTCTCCTCCACCCCAGACTCTCTCTCTAACCCCTCTCCTCTCCTCCAGGTTCTCTGTCTATCCTGAAGGCCATCGACCGGGAGGATCAGGACCTGTTGAACCTGACCATCGTGGCCCAGGACCACGGGGTACCAGCACTCTCATCCAGCCAGCTGCTGTCTGTCCAGGTCATCGACGTGAACGACCAGGTGCCCTGGTTCCAGGAGAACCAGTACCAAGCCCAGATTACAGAGAACCAGCCTGCAGGAACCACTGTTCTGGTAGTGTCGGCCTCCGACCTGGACCAAGGTGAGAGTGGCTTGAGCTCAGTAGACTAACACAGGAGATCCCGTCGTTACATACATAGTATACAGCACTGACAAGCACATATAGACACATATAGACAGACTACATATTTGCTGTACTGTTTCTTTAAAATAATAGAACTCAGTGTCAGCTAGCAGAGCCTCTTGTTCTAAGTGTTGATCCTCCATGTGTTCAATGCATGTTCACATCATCAGCACCGTCAGTAACAGTTGGTTTTAATTGAAGACCGTGCTGGGGGACGGTGAGTGAGTGTGTGTGTGTGTGTGTGTGTGTGTGTGTGTGTGTGTGTGTGTGTTCACATTCCCCTGGAGTTAGTCAAGAGCACATAAACCAGAAGGATTTTAAAGTTTCTCTCCAGGGTGATTAGTGGGGTAAGGTGATGGTGCCAGAGTCTTTCTCTGTTAGCACGCTATCACACACACACACAACACAACACACACACACAATCTACCAGCCTCCGCCCGGCCCGTGCAGCCCAGCCACCCGCTTACACAGCAAAACCAACTACGAACAAATAAAAACAGGAATGCTGCTGTGTTTGCTCTTTTGGTGAGAAAAATACGTTTTTTTTTTCTTTTTCGCAAACACAACATTGCGAATGTTTTCAGTGCCCTGGGGTAGAGATGGTTCAAAGTATAATATGACTGAATGGAATAGGACCCAGCACCCTATGAAAAGTGTCGATTACGCTGTACTGCAGTGCCAGCTGTGCCACCAGAGACTCTGGGTTCGCGCCCAGGCTCTGCCGCGACTGGGAGGTCCGTGGGGCGACGCACAATTGGCCCAGCGTTGTCCGGGTTAGGGAGGGCTTTGTCGGTATGGATATCCTTGCCTCATCGCGCACCAGCGACTCCTGTGGCGGGTCGGGCGCAGTGCGCGCTAACCAAGGTTGTCAAGTGCACAGTGTTTCCTCCGACACATTGGTGCGGCTGGCTTCCGGGTTGGATGCGCACTGTGTTAAGAAGCAGTGCGGCTTGGTTGGGTTGTGTATCGGAGGACGGCATGACTTTCAACCTTTGTCTCTCCCGAGCCTGTACGGGAGTTGTAGCGATGTGACAAGATATTAGCTACTAAACAATTGGATACCATGAAATTGGGGAGAAAAAGGGGTAAAATTTAAATTAAATAAAAAATGAAAAGTGTTGATTTGACTTGCACAGCCGGCTCCAATCCTTCTCCCTACCACATCCCCTTGGCCCTAACCCTTTTACGTTCGCAAACGGTATCTGTAAGATGGAAGCTCCACCCTACTACTGTGTTAATACCTATCCAGAAGGGGCCAAGGGGATGGTGTAGGCTGCTGACAGATAGTATTAGGGTTAGACTTCATATACTCCTTCTCTCTCTCTCTCTCTCTCTCTCTCCAGGTACCAACGGCCAGGTGACATATGGAGGCATATCTGACGAGGGTTTTAGCATCCACCCAGCTACAGGTGTTATAACCACCACTAAAGCCCTGGACAGAGAGGCACAGGAACAATACACACTGACAGGTAACTGGCTCTGACCATAACATCTAACCCTGACCCTTAACCCGTAACCCCTCAGCCTAACTCCTAGCCCTAACCCTGATCCTTAATCCTAATCCTAACCGTTAAAGCCCTGGACAGAGAGGTCTAAAAACTGTACACTCTGACAGGTAACTGTCCCATTATATGAGTAACCCACACTCTTAGAAAAAGAGGTTCCGGGGCCTCCCGGGTGGCACAGTGGTTAAGGGCGCTGTACTGCAGCGCCAGCTGTGCCATCAGAGTTCCTGGGTTCGCGCCCAGGCTCTGTCGTAACGGGCCATGACCGGGAGGTCCGTGGGGCGAAGCACAAATGGCCTAGCGTCGTCCGGGTTAGGGAGGGCTTGGCCGGTAGGGATGTCCTTGTCTCATCGCGCACCAGCGACTCTTGTGGCGGGCCGGGCGCAGTGCGCGCTAACCAAGGTTGCTAGGTGCACGGTGTTTCCTCCGACACATTGGTGTGCCTGGCTTCCCGGTTGGATGTGCGCTGTGTTAAGAAGCAGTGGTTGGGTTGTGTATCGGAGGACGCATGACTTTCAAACTTCGTCTCTCCCGAGCCCGCACAGGAGTTGTAGCGATGAGACAAGATAGCTACTAACAATTGGATACCACGAAATTGGGGAGAAAAAGGGGTACATTTAAAAAAAAAGAGGTTCCAAAATGGTTCTTCAGCTGTTCCCATAGGAGAACCATTTTCGGTTCCAGACAGAACCCTTTTTGGTTCCAGGAGAGGTACGATAGCCCTGCCACACTGCTTTACATTAGAGGTACGATAGTCCTAACACACTGCTTTACAATAGAGGTACGATAGCTCTGCCTAAACTGCTTTACAATAGAGGTACGATAGCCCTGCCACACTGCTTTACAATAGAGGTACGATAGCTCTGCCACACTGCTTTACAATAGAGGTACGATAGCCCTGCCACACTGCTTTACAATAGAGGTACGATAGCCCTGCCACACTGCTTTACAATAGAGGTACGATAGCCCTGCCACACTGCTTTACAATAGAGGTACGATAGCCCTGCCACACTGCTTTACAATAGAGGTACGATAGCCCTGCCACACTGCTTTACAATAGAGGTACGATAGCCCTGCCACACTGCTTTACAATAGAGGTACGATAGCCCTGCCACACTGCTTTACAATAGAGGTACGATAGCCCTGCCACACTGCTTTACAATAGAGGTACGATAGCCCTGCCACACTGCTTTACAATAGAGGTACGATAGCCCTGCCACACTGCTTTACAATAGAGATAAATGAACAAGCCAACATTCCAAACTGGCCATGTTTTTATAGTTCTGTTTTTATGGGATACATCAGTGGTGCAATGGTAATGTTGGTGTTATTTTCTCTCCAGCTCTCTCTGTTTGTCTACAATCTCCCTAAGAAACACAATATGATTTAGTTAATAAAAACATAACAAACTCTTTTAGACTGCTGAAGCCTTGTTTAATTCCTAATCTTCCCTTTTGTCCAGTGTATGCCCGAGACGGTGGCGTGCCTCCTAACTTTGCCCGGGCGGCAGTGAAGATCCAGGTGTTGGATGAGAATGACAACGCCCCAGCATTCAGTAGACTGTACTACAGTCTGGAGGTGCCTGAGAACATGGAGGCTGTTGAGCTTTTCACCCTCAGAGCTATTGACCTGGACACTGGGGACAGCGGAGAGATGACCTACAAGATCACAAGTAAGAGCCAACTACTTGTACATCAGAGGAATCCAATTGAATTAATAATTGACTGATTGATCTATTGATCCATTGATCACAATGTTGTGAGATTGACCTTTCATATTGTGTATCCCTTTTGCCCCTCTTCCTCTTTCCTCCTCTGTTTCTCCCTCTGTCTTCTAGCGGGCGACCCGTCAGGTGACTTCCGTGTGGACAGGAAGTCAGGTGTTCTCTCCACCTCCAGACCGCTAGACAGGGAACGTAGGGCCAGGTACAGTCTGACAGTGACAGCCCTTGACGGGGGCTCTCCGGCTCTGAGCAGCACGGCCACAGTAGAGGTCACTCTCCTGGACGTCAACGACCACAGCCCCCAGTTCACCAGCCCCAGCTACACCACTGACCTCTCTGAGGATGTTCCTATTGGCTCCCTGGTGCTGGAGGTCTCTGCTACTGACCTGGACCAAGGGTCTAACAGCCAGGTACACAGACTGAACTCATAGGCTGCGTCCCAAATGGCACCCTAGTCCCTACATAGTGTACCACCTTTGACTAGAGACCTATGTCTCCTGAGCCCCCTGAACATTTGCCAAATGTAGCATAACACTTTTGCCATTTTGTCAACAAATGGAAGCCATCTTTCTAGACATTCAAAGGGTTAATGAAGGCCTCACTAAGCCTTAAAAGTGATGTTACTTTTTGTAATCTAATCTACTGTAATCTGTTCTAATGCCAGGTGCTGTACTTCCTGTCGCGTGGCTCCCAGGGAATGTTCATCATCGACCAGCACACGGGACATGTCATCACCGCCGCTCCGCTCGACCGGGAACGAACCACGTTGTACACTTTCGATGTCTGCGCCATAGACTCGTCCCCCGCCAGCCCTCGCAACTCCACCGCCACGGTCACCGTGTATGTACAGGACGTGAACGACAACGCTCCATTCTTCATCCAGGACCCCCTCGTCATCAACATCTCAGCCTCCAGGTAGGTAGCCAGGAGCTTAGCGATGCAGGACAAAGGCAGGAAGTTTGCTGATTCAAATCCCATGTCCGACAGGTTAGAATCTGGGTTGGACTGGGCTGGCATCTGGAAGGTTTATCTGTACAGTTTTGTCTTTCATATGTCTTCTTTGTTGTTATTTAAATAAAACATTTATAAAAAGTGTTGCTGGCATGCCATCACTTGCTGTTGTGTGTCTTAGATGCCATCACTTGCTGTTGTGTGTCTTAGATGCCATCACTTGCTGTTGTGTGTCTTAGATGCCATCACTTGCTGTTGTGTGTCTTAGATGCCATCACTTGCTGTTGTGTGTCTTAGATGCCATCACTTACTGTTGTGTGTCTTAGATGCCATCACTTGCTGTTGTGTGTCTTAGATGCCATCACTTGCTGTTGTGTGTCTTAGATGCCATCACTTACTGTTGTGCGTCTTAGATGCCATCACTTGCTGTTGTGTGTCTTAGATGCCATCACTTGCTGTTGTGTGTCTTAGATGCCATCACTTGCTGTTGTGCGTCTTAGATGCCATCACTTGCTGTTGTGCGTCTTAGATGCCATCACTTGCTGTTGTGTGTCTTAGATGCCATCACTTGCTGTTGTGTGTCTTAGATGCCATCACTTGCTGTTGTGTGTCTTAGATGCCATCACTTGCTGTTGTGTGTCTTAGATGCCATCACTTGCTGTTGTGTGTCTTAGATGCCATCACTTGCTGTTGTGTGTCTTAGATGCCATCACTTGCTGTTGTGCGTCTTAGATGCCATCACTTGCTGTTGTGTGTCTTAGATGCCATCACTTACTGTTGTGCGTCTTAGATGCCATCACTTGCTGTTGTGTGTCTTAGATGCCATCACTTGCTGTTGTGTGTCTTAGATGCCATCACTTGCTGTTGTGCGTCTTAGATGCCATCACTTGCTGTTGTGCGTCTTAGATGCCATCACTTGCTGTTGTGTGTCTTAGATGCCATCACTTGCTGTTGTGTGTCTTAGATGCCATCACTTGCTGTTGTGTGTCTTAGATGCCATCACTTGCTGTTGTGTGTCTTAGATGCCATCACTTGCTGTTGTGTGTCTTAGATGCCATCACTTGCTGTTGTGTGTCTTAGATGCCATCACTTGCTGTTGTGCGTCTTAGATGCCATCACTTACTGTTGTGTGTCTTAGATGCCATCACTTGCTGTTGTGTGTCTTAGATGCCATCACTTGCTGTTGTGTGTCTTAGATGCCATCACTTGCTGTTGTGTGTCTTAGATGCCATCACTTGCTGTTGTGTGTCTTAGATGCCATCACTTGCTGTTGTGTGTCTTTGATGCCATCACTTGCTGTTGTGTGTCTTAGATGCCATCACTTGCTGTTGTGTGTCTTAGATGCCATCACTTGCTGTTGTGTGTCTTAGATGCCATCACTTGCTGTTGTGTGTCTTAGATGCCATCACTTGCTGTTGTGTGTCTTAGATGCCATCACTTGCTGTTGTGTGTCTTAGATGCCATCACTTGCTGTTGTGTGTCTTAGATGCCATCACTTGCTGTTGTGTGTCTTAGATGCCATCACTTGCTGTTGTGTGTCTTAGATGCCATCACTTGCTGTTGTGTGTCTTAGATGCCATCACTTGCTGTTGTGTGTCTTAGATGCCATCACTTGCTGTTGTGTGTCTTAGATGCCATCACTTGCTGTTGTGTGTCTTAGATGCCATCACTTGCTGTTGTGCGTCTTAGATGCCATCACTTACTGTTGTGTGTCTTAGATGCCATCACTTGCTGTTGTGTGTCTTAGATGCCATCACTTGCTGTTGTGTGTCTTAGATGCCATCACTTGCTGTTGTGTGTCTTTGATGCCATCACTTGCTGTTGTGCGTCTTAGATGCCATCACTTGCTGTTGTGTGTCTTAGATGCCATCACTTGCTGTTGTGTGTCTTAGATGCCATCACTTGCTGTTGTGTGTCTTAGATGCCATCACTTGCTGTTGTGTGTCTTAGATGCCATCCCCTACTGCTGTGCCCTTGAACAAGGCACGTAACCCCTAAACTGCTCAACGGGCATCGTAGTATGCCTGCCCTATGCTCCAAGCCTCCGTCTGCATGTGTCTTTCAGAGGGGTTTGAATAAAAGCAGAAGACAACTTTTAGTTGGACATCCATGTTCTTCTTCTTCTTCTCCAGTGTCTCCTCCCATCGCGTCCTGTCCACCATGCGGGCGGAGGACCGGGATTTTGGGGCCAACGGCTCACTGTTCTACCGCTTCGCCAGCCCTGTCTGGGGCTTCACCATCAACTCTCTGACCGGGGACATCCAGGTGTTGTTACGTTATTCATCAGGGTATTTGTGTCAAATACCCACTTAAGGGATGGCTTGCTTAGGGAGACTTAAGACAAAAATCATTTTCATTAATTAATTAATTATTTCATCCCAGGCTACAGAGAAGCTGCAGGGACTGACCCAGGGCCAGAGGACTCTGATTGTAGAGGCTATGGACCAGGGAAGCCCAGCTCAGTCCTCTCTAGGGGTGGTGGTCATCTACATCAGAGAACAGACCTACAGGGGGATCCGCTTCTCACGCCACGCTAGAGACGTCAGCCTGCAGGAGAACGCCGCCAAAGGTAGGAACAGGGGATTTTTCTTTGATTCAAAGAGTGTGATATTTAAGCAATAAGTTCCGAGGGGGTGTGGTATATGACCAATATACCGCGGCTAATGGCTGTCTTTAAGCACAACACAACGCTGAGTGCCTGGATTCAGCCCTTAGCCGTGGTATATTGGCCATATATCACAAACCCCAGAGGCGCCTTATTGCTATTATAAACTGGTTACCAACATAATTAGAGCAGTAAAAATAAATGTTTTGTCATACCCGTGGTATACGGTTTGATTTACCACGGCTGTCAGCCAATCAGCATTCAGGGTTCGAAACACCCAGTTTATAATAATATATATATATTTAGTTGTGAGTCTGAGGTGTGTATAATGTAAGTAATCAGTGTGCTAGTGAGGTGCGTTGGTTTAGAACACAGTGTGATAGTGAGGTGTGTGTGTATAGAACACAGGGTGATAGTGAGGTGTGTGTTGTCCTCCTCCAGGTACCGCTGTGGTGCAGACTCAGGCCCAGTACCCTGATGGATCCCGTAGTGGGATCAGTTACAGCATCTTCAGCGGCAACACCCTACACTCCTTTGGAATCAGCTCCTCCACTGGTAAGCCACTGGGGTGGGGAATTACATAAAAACCCATGTTGACAAAAAATGCGTAAAACACTTTTTTTTAGATTCACTGTATGAAAAAGGTGTGTAAAAAAACTCTTTATGTGTGTTTACACTCTACATCCCTGAGGCATATAATGAATATCCATTGTCCAATTGGTTCTCAGACCCTTTGTTATTGTTCTAACCAGGTGAGATCTGTCCTTGTTATTGTTCTAACCAGGTGAGATCTGTCCTTGTAATTGTTCTAACCAGGTGAGATCTGTCCTTGTAATTGTTCTAACCAGGTGAGATCTGTCCTTGTTATTGTTCTAACCAGGTGAGATCTGGGTACAGAGCTCCATGGGGCTGGACTATGAGGAGACCCCTAGACTCCGCCTAGTGGTGAAGGCTGAAACTGCATCCTCCAGTTCCTTCATGGCGGTCAACCTGATCCTTCAGGACGTCAATGACAACCTGCCACGCTTCCAGCTGCAGAACTATGTAGCCTACATACGAGAGGCACAGGGATATCATTTCCCTATCATACAGGTAGGTACACTAATGAGTGTGCACACACTGGTGCACGCAGACACTCACAAACACGCCTGCATTATGCTTGGCTATAGGTGGTGTGAGATTGTGGGCTAGAAAACGCTCTAAGTTCAGACGGTAGAGATCTGGATAGTTTCAGTGCTGCTGAGGTAGTTCTGAGAGGTGACTGTCTGTTCCTATGCCTATACTGCAGTGTGTTTCCCAGTTGAGTATATAAAGGGAAAGGGAAAGGGAGGATACCTAGTTAGTTGTACAACTGAATGCATTCAACTGAAATGTGTCTTCTGCATTTAACCCAACCCCTCTGAATCAGAGAGGTGCGGGGGCCTGCCATAATCGACATCCACGTCTTTGGTGCCCGGGGAACAGTGGGTTAACTGCCTTGCTCAGGGGCAGAATGACAGATTTTTACCTTGTCAGCTCTTGGATTCGATCCAGCAACCTTTTGGTTACTGGCCCAACACTCTAACCACTGTAGACTCAACTGTATGCTGTATGAAACCACGGCCATTTAGAACCTTCTTATAAACTCTCCAAGTCCAATATTCATCACCAGGTCCTGTTACTGTTCCACAGCTGTTGTAAATCTGTTCTTTGTTTTGATTTATTTCCTCTCTAACCTTTGACCTCTGGTCATGTGACTTCCTGTCTGTCCCCAGGTGTTGGCAGATTATTATTTTTTAAAATATTTTTTCTATTGCTTTCCAAAACAAAACAAAACAACATTCAAAATAATGAACAGCAGGGGAAGGGTGAACAACAGCCAATGACAGCAAAATCAGTTTCCTACACAATAAAACAGATTGTAAATGGCTAACCATAAACACAAGTACACTTTGCTTTTAAGACAAAAGAAAACCAGTGATATCAGAAGACAATGCTTTTTTAGGTTTAGGATTTTCTTTCTGACCTCTGTCATGTGACTTCCTGTCTGTCCCATGCAGGTGGTGGCTGATGACCTGGACCAGGGCCAGAATGGTCAGGTGACCTACAGCCTGAGGTCGTCGTCTCTCAGCGGTCTGTTCAAGATTGACCCGCTGACCGGAAGCATCACCACCGCCGCTATCATGGACCGAGAGATCTGGACACAAACCAAGTGAGGGGCAGGGCCTTGTGAGAGTGTGTGTTTGTTCACAATCTGCCTGCCATGTGGTTTCCCTAAGCGGGCTAACCTTTGTTTTCAGTCTATAAATACTGTCTCTGTTCCTGTACTCTCTTTCTCTTTGTATTGGAAACTAAATATCTGTCATAGGTTCTGATGTAAAATAGCAGGAGATGAAAGGTTATGAAACCTGAAACATAAAAGATAAGAACCAAACTCCAACTGACAGTTTCTTTTATCATTTCCATGGCACCAGGCTGGTTGTTACGGCAACGGACCGGGGCACACCACGATTGGCTGGCTCGGCGACCCTCACGGTGATAATCGTGGACCTCAATGACAATAGTCCTACAATCCCCTTGCCGCGCGAGATCAGAGTGCCAGAGAGTAAGTCAATGACCCACAGGTCTCAACTGCAGACCCGGGTTCAAATATGATTTGAATTCATTTTAAATACTTTAGCTGGGCTTCGCAAAAGTGCAAACCTCACCCAACTGGTACTTCAGGCAGGCTAAAGCAAACACAACGTTTTTGAATGGTTTGAAATAGTATTTGAACCCAAGTGTGTTTAACTGACATCCTATTCACTATGTCGTGCTCTACCAGGGGGTGTATGTATCAAGTTTCTAAGACATTTGAGACACAGTCAATTAAACAGTGAACCTTTAGTCCACTGATCTTATCACTGATCCTCACTCCTCTCTCTGGCAGCACTCGGCAGTTCTCAGTGATAAAACTGACCCTTTTATGAGTCGTTCTGAAGCCAAGTTTCCCTCTATTCATATCCTTCTGTACATATGACGTCTACAGTTTCCTGTATAAAATATCCAATTCAGGAAAATAAATAAATCAAAAGTGTGCAATATATTCCTAAAAGCAACATGATGTAATAGGATATGTTTTGTGCTGGGAGCTGCTTCTATGGCTATAGTGTTGTTCCCATATAACAATCTCCCAAACCCTGTTCCTTCGCTCTCTCCCACTCTCACTCTCTATCCCCCTGTACTATGCCCCTCACCCTTTTCTCTCCCTCTCCCTCCAGACACTCTGATTGGCTCGGTAATAACCCAGGTGACTGGAAACGACGTTGACTCAGGCCCAACCCTGTCCTACACCCTCCACCTGGACCCGTCCTCCCAGGGCGTGTTTGGGATCCACCGCTACGGGGGCGGGGTGTCTCTGACCGCCCCTCTGGACTACGAGGAGAGGACCTGGTACACGCTGACTGTCAGGGCTACTGACTCCAAACACCAGACTGAAGCTAACCTCACCATACTGGTAGAGGATGTCAATGATAACATTCCTACGTTCACACAGGATCTTTACCAGGTAGTCTATCCTCTAACCGGCCTCCACTAGCCTTGGAAAATCTGTGTTTGTGTTGGCAGGATGCAATGATGCCATAAGAGACTATGAGAACTATTTAGCTGGATTTTTCTATGTACATACAGATCAATAATGATACCATGTGTGTGTGTGTGTGTGTATGTATCTATTTTCCTCATTTAGTTTACTAACTCAGATTCCTGGTACCATTAACCATTAGCCTGCCTGTCCAACATGCCTCAACTACTCTGAATACGTCCCTGCTGTGTTTCCCAGGTGATTCTGGCAGAGCACACCCCAGCTGGCAGTGCAGTTGTCACTGTGACAGCCACGGACCGCGACTCTGGAGAGAATGGCCGTGTCATGTACAGAGTGATGTCATCAACCCGGGACATCTTCTACATCGACCCCAGCAATGGTACCCTGTTCATCACCCAGCAGGCAGAGTTTGACTCTGAGAACCCTTCTATCCTGGTGGTAATAGAGTCCAGAGACATGGGAACACCAGCCCTCTCCTCCACCGCTACTGTACAGGTCCAAGTGACTGACGTCAACGACAACGCGCCCGTCTTCCACCAATCAGAGTACAGAGCCACGGTGTCGGAGGACGGCCTCCCGGGCGCCACCATCCTGACCCTGGAGGCGGCCGACGGCGACACGTCACGCGACAACTGCGGCTTTGACTTCACTATAGCCAGCGGAAACGCAGGCAATGCCTTCCAGATTGAGAGCAGCGTACGCTTCCTAGAAGGACGGGGCTTCCAGACAGTAGGCAGCCTGGTATTGACCGGTGAGGGGCTGGACTTTGAGGCGGTGTCCAGTTACAACCTGACCGTGGTCGTGTCGGACCGTGGCGTGCCCCAGAGGAGCTCGGCTGTCTCTGCGCTGATCAGTGTGATGGATACTAATGACAACCCTCCGGCGTTCAGCAGGGCAGAGTTCAGGTAATTTGTTTTTTGTTAAATGTCCTTAATTACTCTTTACATGTGTTTGCACTGGGGAACCAAAAGTCATGTTTTTTGTAAAAGTGACTAATAATAACCCCTTGAACCCTGCAGTGTGGTGGTGAGTGAAGGAGCAGCCACAGGGACTGAGGTCCTCAGCCTGTCTGCAACAGACCCAGACTCCCCGGCCGTAGGGAAGGTGCAGTACCTGATCAGCTCTGGGGATGAGACGGGTATGTTCCAGGTAGACCGCTGGACCGGAGCCCTGAAGCTGCAGAGACCACTGGACAGCGAGAGACAGGTACCAAGACACTTCCTGTCTTGTCATGTGCCCCAAATGGCACCCTATTTCCCATATAGTGCACAACTTTTTAAAGAGCCCTATGGGCCCTGGTCAAAAGAAGTGTACTACATAGGAAATAGTTTGATACAGAAATAGACAAAGACTTGGTCAATAGTTATCAAATCAAACTTTATTTGTCACATGCGCCAAATACAACAAGTGTAGTAGACCTTACCTTGAAATGCTTACTTACAAGCCCTTAACCAACAGTAAGTTCAAGAAGAGTTAAGAAAATATTTACCAAATAAACTAAAGTAAAAAATTATTAAAAAGTAACAAAATAGCGTAACAATAACGAGGCTATATACAGCAGGTACCGCTACCGAGTCAGTGTGCTGGGGGTATGGGTTAAAGGTAATTTGTACATACATTTTTTTATTTTACCTTTATTTAACTAGGCAAGTCAGTTAAGAACAAATTCTTATTCACAATTACAGCCTAGGAACAGTGGGTTAACTGCCTTGTTCAGGGACAGAACGACAGATTTTTACCTTGTCAGCTTGGGGATTCGATCTAGCAACCTCTTGGTTACTGGCCCAACACTCGAACCACTAGGCTACCTGCCGCCCAAATGTAGGTAGGGGTGAAGTGACTATGCAGAGATAATAAACAGTGAGTAGCAGCAGTGTACAAAACAAATGGGTGGGGAGGGGGGTTCAATCTAATAGTTTGGTAGCCATTTGATTAATTGTTCAGCAGTCTTATGAATTGGGGGTAGAAGCTGTTAAGGAGCTTTTTGGACCTACAGTTGGCGCTCTACTGCTTGCCGTGCGGTAGCAGAGAGAACAGTCTATGACTTGGGTGACTGGAGTCTCTGACAATTTTATGGGCTTTCCTCTAACATCGCCTAGTATATAGGTCCTTGTTTGCAGGAAGCTTGGCCCCAGTGATGTACTGGGTCATACGCACTACCCTCTGTAGCACCTTAAGGTCAGATGCCGAGCAGCTGCCATACCAGGCGGTGATGCAACTGGTCAGGATGCTCTCGATGGTGCAGCTGTAGAACCTTTTGAGGATCTGGGGACCCATGCCAAATCAGTCTCCTGAAGGGTAAAACATTTTGTCGTGCCCTCTTCACGACTGCCTTGGCATGTTTGGACCATGATAGTTCGTTGGTGATGTGGACACCAAGGAACTTGAAACTCTCGACCCGCTCCACTACAGCCCCGTTGATGCTAATGGGGGCCTGTTTGGCCCACCCTTTCCTGTAGTCCACGATCAGCTCCGTCTTGCTCACATTGAGGGAAAGGTTGTTGTCCTGGCACCGCACTGCCAGGTCTCTGACCTCCTCCCTATAAGCTGTCTCATCGTTGTCAGTGATCAGGCCTACCACTGTTGTGTCATCAGCAAACTTAATGATGGTGTTGGAGTCATGTTTGGCCACGCAGTCGTGGGTGAACAGGGAGTACAGACCCCTGAGGGGCCCCAGTGTTGAGGATCAGCGTGGCAGACATGTTGTTGCCTACCCTTACCACGTGGGGGCGGCCCGTCAGGAATTCCAGGATCCAGTTGCAGAGGGACGTGTTTAGTCCCTCTGCAACTGGGTTCTTATCTTAGTGATGAGCTTCGTGGACACTATGGTGTTGAAAGCTGAGCTGTAGTCAATGAACAGCATTCTCACGTAGCTGGTCCTTTTGTCCAGGTGGGAAAGGGCCGTGTGGAGTGCGATTGAGATTGCGTCATCTGTGGATCTGTTGGGGAGGTATGCGAATTGGAGTGAGTCTAGGGTGTCCAGGAGGATGCTTTTAATGTGAGCCATGACCTGCCTTTCAAAGCATTTCATGGCTACCGACGTGAGTGCGACGGGGCGGTAATTGTTTAGGCAGGTTACCTTCGCGTCCTTGTGCACAGGGATGTTGGTCGGCTTGAAACATGTAGGTATTATAGACACTTGCCAGTTGGTCCACACATTCTTTGAGTACACATCCTGGTAATCCATCTGTCCCCTCAGGTTTGTGAATGTTGACATGTTTAAAGGTCTTGCTCACATCGGCTACCGAGAGCTTCATCACACAGTCATCCAGAACAGCTGGTGCTCTCGTGCATGCTTTAGTGTTGCTTGCCTCGAAGTGAGCATAAAGGGCATTTAGCTCACCTGGTATGCTCGCATCTGGGTTTCCCTTTGTAGTCCGTAATAGTTTTCAAGCCCTGCCACATCCGACGAGCGTCAGAGCCTGTGTAGTAGGTGTCAGAGACTTCTTTAATATTAGACATCCCACACCAGCTGTTACTGACAAAAAGACACTCACCTTCACCACATATTTTGCCGGTGCATTGAATATCCCTCCAGCTCTATATTATCCGTGTCTTCGTTCAGCCACGACTCGGTGAAACATAAGATATTACAGTTCTTAATGTCCCGTTGGTGGGATAATCGTAATTGTAGATCATACATTTAATTTTCCAATGATTGCATGTTAGCAAGTAGAATTGATGGCAGTGGGAGTTTACTCGCTCGCCTACGGATTCTCAAAAGGCTTCACGCAAATGACAGGGATCCGGGCCTGTTCCTGAGAGATCAGTCCTTCTCATCAGACTCATTAAAGGAAAAAGCTTCTTCCAGTCCGTGGTGATTAATCCCAGTTCTGATGTCAAGAAGTTATTTTCGGTCATAAGAGATGGTAGCAGCAACATTATGTACAAAATACTTGGTTACGGGCATGTAAAACATCCGCCATCCTCTTCGGCGTCATCGTAACATAGACTGTTTGTATATTCTGCTGCTGACAATTAATTTCCCTTCAGCGAGAAAGAAAGTATTAATCTCTCTCTCCATCTCACCATCTATCTCTCTCTGTCACCCTCTTTCCCTCACTCTCTCTCCCCCTCTCCGTCTGACCCTCCTACTAGGCATCCCATGTGATCATTGTGCAGGCGACAGATGGACAGGGTCACTATGCGCTGGCTCCTGTCACTGTGGAGGTGAAGGACATTAACGACAACAGACCTTACTTCCCTCTGCCCATCCTCACCGCCAGCGTCAGAGAGAACCAGCCTCACAACACCCTTGTCACCATGCTGCACGCCATCGACCAGGACACGGGAGTCTTCGGACAGCTGAGGTACTACATGTTGGACAAGACTGGAGAGGGGAAAGACTCCTTCCTGCTCAACCAGACGTCAGGCGAGGTCCGGACTCGCTCCACCTTTGACTTTGAGAAGGTCAACATGTTCAACTTTGTAGCTCTAGCCATGGACGCAGGGAACTACTCTGCCACGGTGACCATCCAGGTGTACGTGATGGGGGAGGATGAGTACGACCCTGTGTTCTCCGACTTAGAGTTCTCCTTCCTGGTTCCTGAGGGGGCGAAGAAGGGCCAGAGCATCGGTCAGGTGACAGCCAGAGACGAGGACGAGGGAGTGGACGGGATTGTTCTGTACTCTCTAGCTGACCCCTCGCCCTACTTCCAGGTCAATGCATCGACAGGTGTGGTCTCCCTGAAGATGGACAGCCATGTTCGACACATGAGCAGGGCCAAGAGGGAGGTCCGTGTGATGACCCTTGACCTGACGGCCCACAGCCCTCTGGAGACGTCCCGCGTGGCCACCGCCCGCCTCACCGTTGACGTGACAAACACGTCCTTCGGCCTGGTGTCGGACATGAACCTGCTGCTGGTCAGTGTGATCGCTGTGTCCCTGGGAGCCATCCTCATCCTCATCTTCATCGCCATGTCTCTGTTTTGTGTGAGACTGAGACGTCAGAGGAAGGAGCAGCAGAGTCGCTGCAGACCTCCAGCCTCTCCCGGCCACGGCACCATGCTACACAAACTAGAGGAGACTAAAGTTACCGACACTGACCGGAACGACCGCATCTACCATCAGGCCTTACCAGGGTACGTTTCCGACCAAACAGGGAGTGGAGGGGGAGGACCATACCCCCGCGGGGGCTCCCTGGACCCATCCCACTCCAGCGGGCGTGGCTCAGCGGAAGCGGCGGAGGACGATGAGATCCGGATGATCAACGAGTACCCCCGGGTCTCCTCCATCTCTTCGTCCATGCAGGAACACATCTCAGCCCGCGGGCCAGACTCTGGTATCCAGCAGGACGCTGACCAGCTGTCTGACATCTCCTGTGAGCCCAACATTGACGCCAACCAGTGGTTTAAGGCCAAGAAGCTGGCCAATCTCAGTGGGACTCTGCTGGCTGGGCAGGTGCCTGTCTACAGGGAGGATGGAGGAGGTTATCCGGGGGTAGGGAGGGGGCTGAACATCTCCCACCCTAAAGACTATGCCTTCCCAGTGGATGGTAAACCCGCTGTGGACGGCTCCCTCACAGCCATAGTGGCCAGTGATGAGGAGCTGAGGGGTAGTTATAACTGGGACTACCTGCTGAACTGGTGTCCACAGTTCCAGCCATTAGCAAGCGTCTTCACGGAGATAGCGAGGTTAAAGGATGAGACGGCCACTCCTAACCCTCGCAGACCGCTCCAGCACAAAGCCAAGGTGGACCCCAAACCCCCTCGCATTGACCCCCCGCCCCTAATCACCTCCATAGCCCACCCCGGGGCGAAGACAGTCCCGGTCAAGCCTGCTCCTGTCAAGCCCTCTGTGGGGAGGTCCTCCTTCCCCCACCTGGCCTCCCTACGGAGGTCCCCCATCAGTCACGAGGGCTCCCCCTCCTCAGTAGCCATGTCCCCCAGCTTTTCCCCCTCCCTGTCCCCCCTGGCCGCCCGCTCCCCGGCCATCATACCCTTCGGGGTCACCCAGGGCCCCTCAGCCTCCATGATCAGCACCACTGAACACAGCATGGAGCACATTGAAGAGGCCGAGATGAGGATATAGACTCTATCGACTCACAGGAGAGGACATAGACTCTATCGACTCACAGGTGAGGACAGACTGTATCGACTCACAGGTGAGGATATAGACTGTATCGACTCACAGGTGAGGATATAGACTGTATCGACTCACAGGTGAGGATATAGACTGTATCGACTCACAGGTGAGGATATAGACTGTATCGACTCACAGGTGAGGATATAGACTGTATCGATTCACAGGTGAGGATATAGACTCTGTAGACTGAGATAAGGATATAGACTCTATAGACTCTGAGGTACTGGAGATTGGAAGACTGATACTGAGTTATTGTTCCTCAAAAAACAGAAGTGTTGTCTCAATTGACACTCTATTTAGGTTGCAGGGTGGTACCCCTCCTATTGTGTAATGGTCACAGTATCTGGTGTCAATAGACTGGATCGTACAGTGTACCTTCCATTCTGGCCAGAACACAGAGTGTGGTTAGCACTGTAGTTAAATAATGAAGTAACACTCAAACCACCAAGATGCATCATAAACTAATGGGACTCTCAAACTGGACTAGAATCAAAACTGAGACCAAAATGGATGTTGCCTGTTCCTGAGGACTTCCTCTTCCCTCGATCCAATCAGTGTCAAGAGAACTAAACTACCCAGGATTTGCACATTCTAACGGGGAGCCATGATGTCAATATTTTGTAGAAGATACCTTTTTTTGTCTATATTTTTATACTGACTTTGGTTTCTGACTAGAAATGGCACTAATTCTGTGCCAGAGGGCTGTTATAGCCTCAGAATATATTTCCATGTGTGTATATTTGTAGCTATGTAACAGTATGTTTGAACTGTATGTTGGTTGTATCTCATGTACTTAACCATTAATGTGTTTTTGGAACAAAACAAAGCTCTTTATTTCTATTAGTGTGATTGATTGGGGGGATATGCTGTCATTTCTTGTAAATATTTATTACAGAGGAGTGAAAAAGGAGCTTTTCTTGCTGGAAGAACAAAAATAATCTGGTAGCGTGTTGGATCCCTCTCATAATAATCCAGTGTGCCATATGTGTGTCCCAAATGGCACCTATTCCCTATACAATTCCCTACCTGGTCAAAAGTAGTGCACTATAAAGGGAATAGGGTACCATTTGGGATGCAAACGTAGTCTTTTGAGTCTTGTTTGAAGGGATCAGTCACACATGTTCTCATGTCCTATACACGTTCCTTTGTTTCTTCCCTCCAGTCTAGTTGAGGTGAACTTGACATCCATTAGTCATGTCCTTCCTTTCAGGTGTCCTTAATCCCTTAATCACGATGAGCCTTACAGGTCTACTTGGTATTCTAGTGGCACAGTAGACACAGACAAGGGCAGAACTACTCAGACATAGACAGACAGGGGAGGTCAGAAAGATTATAGAGACCAGCAGGAATAGAACTAAGAAAAAAATTCTGCAGACCGGTCTAGTTGTTATTCTAGAGGCAGCTAAACTGCAGTTGCTGCTAAACACCTGCAACAATCTAGAACAAAACATTTCCTTAAGAGTTGATAAATAAAGTAAACATTTTTTTGGCACAACCAGGACACAGCGCAGCGCCCCTCATACATTCTTTGTGGAAAACCCTGAGGTTTGAGTAGGGTTTTTTGGTGTACCTCTGACAGAATAAATTGGGGTTGTGTTTACCTCTGACCGACTGAATAAGGGTTGTGTGTACCTCTGACTGTTTGAATAAGGGTTGTGTGTATGTACCTCTGACAGACTGTAGCAACAGATATTTTCATAATTTCTTTGCAGGGGATGTTCCACAAAGCCAGATGAATCTCTGAAATACTGCTTTTCAAATCATATGCAGGACTGAAACTAGAAAGAACACTAATCAAAACGGTGTTGTTGAGATTGCTTATCTGTTCTCTCTTAGTTCCTTCTCTGAACTACAGTAATGTAAGTTATCAATATTGTTAGTTTGCAGTATTGTTAGTTTTCACTACGCCTGGAGTTGGGTGTAACTAGCTACTAACTAGTGTCTGTTGAGATACCACTTCTTGGTATCAGAATGTAACACCAAACTGAGTCCCAAATGGCACCCTATTCCCTATATAGTACTTTTGACCAGAGCCCTATTGGGGTATTTTCCTCCGCAAAAAGAGTGCACTTCCCTATACAGTAGTTCACTAAGTTATTTGGGATGCAACCCATGTAGACCTGCATGACCTTCAGCTCGTAGCTTACTGTCTGTTGTCTGATAGAAAAACAAGTTCAATTTAAGTGGTTTTGGCAGCCTGTACTAAATACCCCTGTGTAAGGTTGTATTTATGGTTAGCTAGCCTTCTGCCATGGACTAAATCGGGAGACTCCATTTTCCTTCATTCATCACGGTGGAGCTTCTTCCAGGCTGACAGTTTTGGAGTCTTTGTACCGTTTTTAATTGTTAACATGTTAAATGAAGAAACGTTACCTTTATTGGCTCTGAGAAACTACACTACATCCTTGAGACACAGAGGCTATGTTCCAAATGGCACCTTATTCCCTATAGAGTGTGCTGCAAAAGTAGTGCTCCATGTAGGGAATAGGGTGCCATTTGGAACATACTCAGTGATGGATGCTAATTAGTACTCAGCTCCACTCCAACTTAGAAATCTTTAAAAGTGTTTGTTAAGTGATGTTAAACTGCCCCTAAAACACAAGGCTATTTACAGTTGAAGTCGGAAGTTTACATACCCTTAGGTAGTCATTAAAACTCGTTTTTCAACCACTCCACAAATGTCTTGTTAATAAACCATAGTTTTGACAAGTCGGTTTGGACATCTACTTTGTGCATGACACAAGTCATTTTTCCAACAATTGTTTACAGACAGATTATTTCACTTAAAATTCACCATATCACAATTCCAGTGGGTCAGAAGTGTACATACACTAAGTTGACTGTGCCTTTAAACAGCTTGGAAAATGCCAGAAAATGATGTCATGGCTTTAGAAGCTTCGAGTAGGCTAACTGGCATCATTTGAGTCAATTGAAAGTGTACCTGTGGATCTATTTCAAGGCCTACCTTCAAACTCAGTGCCTCTTTGCTTGACATCATGGGGAAATCGAAAGAAATTAGCCAAGACCTCAGAAAAAATTGTAGACCTCCACAAGTCTGCTTCATCCTTGGGAGCAATTTCCAAACGCCTGAAGGTACCATGTTCATCTGTACAATAGTACGCAAGTGTAAACACCATGGAACCACGCAGCAGTCATACCGCTCAGGAAGGAGACTCGTTCTGTCTCCTAGAGATGAACGTACTTTGGTGTGAAAAGTGCAAATCAGCCCCAGAACAACAGCAAAGGGCCTTGTGAAGATGCTGGAGGAAACAGGTACAAAAGTATCTATATCCACAGTAAAACTAGTCCTATATTGACATAACCTGAAAGGCCGCTAAGCAAGGAAGAAGCCACTGCTCCAAAATCGCCATAAAAAATGCCAGACTACGGTTTGCAACTGCACATGGGGACAAATATCGTACTTTTTGGAGAAATGTCCTCTGGTCTGATGAAACAAAAATAGAACTGTTTGGCCATAATGACCATTGTTATGTTTGGAGGAAAAAGGGGGATGCTTGCAAGCTGAAGAACACCATCCCGACCGTGAAGCACGGGGGTGGCAGCATCATGTTGTGTGGGTGCTTTGCTGCAGGAGGGACTGGTGCACTTCACAAAATTGATGGCATCATGAGGAAGGACAATTATGTGGATATATTGAAGCAATATCGCAAGACATCAGTCAGGAAGATAAAGCTTGGTCGCAAATGGGTCTTCCAAATGGGCAATAACCCCAAGCATACTTCCAAAGTTGTGGCAAAATGGCTTAAGGACAACAAAGTCAAGGTATTGGAGTGGTCATCACAAGTCCCTGACCTCAATCCTAAATAAAATTTGTGGGCAGAACTGAAAAAGCGTGTGCGAGCAAGGAGGCCTAGAAACCTGACACGGTTACACCAGCTCTGTCAGGAGGAATGGGCCAAAATTCACCCAACTTGTTGTGGGAAGCTTGTGGAAGGCTATCCGAAACGTTTGACCCACCTTAAACAATTTAAAGGCAATGCTACCAAATACTAATTGAGTGTATGTTAACTTCTGACGCACTGGGAATGTGATGAAAGAAATAAAAGCAGAAATAAATAATTCTCTCTACTATTAATTCTGACATTTCACATTCTTAAAATAAAGTGGTGATCCTAACTGACCTAAGACAGGGAATTTTTACTAGGATTAAACATCAGGAATTGTGAAAAACTGAGTTTAAATGTATTTGGCTAAGGTGTATGTAAACTTCCGACTTCAACTCTGTTTAAAATTAAGAAGCTTGGATATCATGTTGTTTTGAGCTCTTACTTTGTTCATTCATCAGTTTGTTATTTATACAATTGTACATCCTCTTTCTTCACGCACGTAGCCCATAATATACTTGTTCCCCACATATCATATATCTGCCCTGATGTGCTAAGTGTTTGTTCTTCTTGTCAAAGTGCCTGATTAAAGTACTTATGTGAACACAATACAGTGTACTGTCTCTATCTCTCTTGTTCTGATTAGCAAAGAGGAGTTGTTAAATATGAGGATCAACTACATTACTAGATGAGAATGAGGATCACTGACAGCTCTAGTGAATGAAGACCAGATGGGATTGACATAGTCTTTAATGTATTGTTTATGACCAGGGCTGAATGTAAATTTGTTTCCCAAATGGCACCCTATCCCTTATATAGTGCCCTACATCTGACCAGGGCCCATCTTTTTCTGGTCTAGTTACACACTAACCTCGTTGCTAGGAGCAGCCAGACATGGAAATGAAGTGGCAGGGTTCTCCTCCAAACTCCATTCAGACTGCTAGCTACCAGTTCCTGCTTTGCTAGAGGGTTTGTGCTCCTGGTAGGTTTAATGTTTGTGGCTAGCTATATGGAAAGTCAATGGTAGGTATATAACTACCCAGCTAGGGGGTTCTATGAGTGAGACTGATTGAAGCATAAGGGTGGTTTCAATATCTCATGTGTTAGAGGCCAATAAAATAGTGGATGCTTTTCACTTTGTGCATTATGCTATTGAAAAACTTTGAGGGCCGGTTTCCCGGACAGGTACAGTATTAAGCCTAGTCCTGGACTAAAAATCTTGTTCAATAACAATTCTCCATTGAAATTATTCATAGTCCAGAACTAGGTAGTAATCTGTGTCTGGGAAATGGCCCTGGCTGAGAGTATAACAAGCTTCAATGCCATACAACACTCCTTCCGTGGCCTCCAACTGCTCTTAAACGCTAGTAAAACCAAATGCATGCTTTTCAACCGGTCGCTGCCTGCACCCGCATGCCCGACTAGCATCACCACCCTGGATGGTTCCGACCTAGAATATGTGGACGTCTATAAGTACCTAGGTGTCTGGCTAGACTGCAAACTCTCCTTCCAGACTCATATCAAACATCTCCAATCGAAAATCAAATCAAGAGTCGGCTTTCTATTCCGCAACAAAGCCTCCTTCACTCACGCCGCCAAGCTTACCCTAGTAAAACTGACTATCCTACCGATCCTCGACTTCGGCGATGTCATCTACAAAATGGCTTCCAACACTCTACTCAGCAAACTGGATGCAGTCTATCACAGTGCCATCCGTTTCGTCACTAAAGCACCTTATACCACCCACCACTGCGACTTGTATGCTCTAGTCGGCTGGCCCTCGCTACATATTCGTCGCCAGACCCACTGGCTCCAGGTCATCTACAAGTCCATGCTAGGTAAAGCTCCGCCTTATCTCAGCTCACTGGTCACGATGGCAACACCCATCCGTAGCACGCGCTCCAGCAGGTGTATCTCACTGATCATCCCTAAAGCCAACACCTCATTTGGCCGCCTTTCGTTCCAGTACTCTGCTGCCTGTGACTGGAACGAATTGCAAAAATCGCTGAAGTTGGAGACTTATCTCCCTCACCAACTTCAAACATCAGCTATCTGAGCAGCTAACCGATCGCTGCAGCTGTACATAGTCTATTGGTAAATAGCCCACCCCTTTTCACCTACCTCATCCCCATACTGTTTTTATTTATTTACTTTTCTGCTCTTTTGCACACCAATATCTCTACCTGTACATGACCATCTGATCTTTCATCACTCCAGTGTTAATCTGCAAAATTGTAATTATTTGCCTACCTCCTCATGCCTTTTGCACACAATGTATATAGACTCTCTTTTTTTTCTACTGTGTTATTGACTTGTTAATTGTTTACTCCATGTGTAACTCTGTGTTGTCTGCTCACACTGCTATGCTTTATCTTGGCCAGGTCGCAGTTGCAAATGAGAACTTGTTCTCAACTAGCCTACCTGGTTAAATAAAGGTGTTCTCAACTAGCCTACCTGGTTAAATAAAGGTGTTCTCAACTAGCCTACCTGGTTAAATAAAGGTGAAATAAAAAATAAAGTCACCATATAAAGTCAAGTGCAGTAGTCTCCAACAACAGTCCCCACTCTCTCCAACCCATCAAAACCATATATATATATATATATATATACGCTGTCTGCCGCGACCGGCAGACACATGGGGCGGCACACAATTGGCCCAGCGTCATTTGGGTTAGGGAAGGGTTTGGCTGGCAGGGATGTCCTTGTCCCATTGCACACTAGCGACTCCTGTGGCTGGCCAGGCGCAGTGCACGATGACACGGTTGCCAGGTGTACGGTGTTCCTCCGACACATTGGTGCGGCTGGTTTTTGGGTTAAGTGGGCATTGTGTCAGGAAGCAGTGCTGCTTGGTTGGGCCGTGTTTCGGCAGACGCACGGCTCTCGACCTTCGCCTCCCCCGAGTCCGTACAGGAGTTGCAGCGATGGAACAAGACTGTAACTACCATTTGGATACCACGAAGTTGGGGAGAAAACTAGTAAAGAATATCAATATGGCCATTATGCCAATGTTCTCCTTCACTTGACTTAGTTTTCTAATCTATTTGCAGATCAGTAGCTTACACACGTCCCCCATTCTCTAATATTCCTTCTACACTACATGACCAAAAGTATGTGGACACCTGCTCGTCAAACATCTCATTCCAAAATCATAAGCATTAATATGGAGTTGGACCCCCCTTTGCAGCTATAACAGCCTCCACTCTTCTGGGAAGGCTTTACACTAGATGTTGGAACATTGCTGCGGGGACTTGCTTCCATTTAGCCACAAGAGCATTAGTGAGGTCGTCACTGATGTTGGGTGATTAGGCCTGGCTCGCAATCAGAGATCCAATTCATCCCAAAGGTGTCCGATGGGGTTGAGGTCAGGGCTCTGTGTAAGCCACTCAAGTTCATCCACTGACAAACCATTCTGTATGGACCTCGCTTTTTGCACAGGGGCATTGTCATTGTTTGGCAAGCACAGAATCATCTAGAATGTCATTGTATGCTGTAGCGTAAGATTTCCCTTCACTGGAACTAAGGGGCCTAGCCCGAACCATGAAAAACAGCCCCAGACCATTATTCCTCCTCCACCAATCTTTAAAGTTGCCACTATGCATTGGGGGCATGTAACGTTCTCCTGGCATCTACCAAACCCAGATCCGTCCGTCGGACTGCCAGATGGTGATTCATCACTTCGGAGAACACATTTCCTCTGCTCCAGAGCCCAATGGCGGCGAGCTTTACACAACTCCAGCCGATGCTTGGCATTGCGCATGGTGATCTTAGGCTTGTGTGCGGCTGATCGGGCCATGGAAACCCATTTCATGAAGCTCCCAACAAACAGTTATTGTGCTGACGTTGCTTTCAGAGGCAGTTTGGATCTCTAGTGAGTTGCAACCGAGGACAGACGATTTTTATGTGCTACGTGACGGTCCTGTTCTGTGAGCTTGTGTGGCCTATCACTTTATGGTTGAGCCATTTTTGCTTCTAGACGTTTCCGCTTCACAATAACAGCACAATTGACCGGGGCAGCTCTAGCAGGGCATAAATTTGCCAAACTGACTTGTTGGAAAGGTGGCATCCTATGAAGGTGTCACTGAGCTCTTCAGTAAAGCCATTCTACTGCCAATGTTTCCTATGGAGATTGCATGGCTGTGTGCTCGATTTTATACACTTGTCAGCAACGGGTGTGGCTGAAATAGCTGAATACACTAATTTGAAGGGGTGTTTACATACCTTCATGTATATAGTGTATGTTATTAGATCATAGCTGTGTCCCAAATGGCACCCTATACCCTGTGCTGGTCAAAAGCAGTGCACTAAATAGGGAATAGGGTGCCATTGGGAATGCAAGCATACTCATGAAGATCATGGAAGGTCAGTTGAGGAGTTAATTTTCTATGCCTGGCCTGTGGGTTCACATTGCTTCACTCTGCGAGACGGCCTGGTGCTGGCTAACGTTCCTCTAGCCAGGCGCTGGCTGGAGAACACTCCCTTATTCAGGATGATGAAACAAGGCTGAAACAGGACTGGGGCTAGGCTGCACTCCAGGGATCTGCTCTGCTACACTCCTGGAGATGTAACCCAAACCTTGGCCTGCAGCACTGTATTACACACATACATACACATATGCAAGCACGCACGTCGTACACACACACACGCACACACACAGGCACACACACAGGCACACACACACACACACAGGCACACACACACACACAGCTGGACTCCCGTCATGATGCTATAGATGAGTCATAAGTCAGGAGTGTAGTCATCACACACAGTTTAAATGAGAGACTCTGAGCAGAACCAAATTAAACGTATCATCTTTACTTCAACAGCACAGTCACTAGAGATGGTACTTCATATTGGCCGCTCCGCTCATGTGCAAATGCAGCCTACATTTTTCTGACGGACATCTTGACTTGAAGTGAAATATTGCTTTCATCCTTGTATCCTCATTCCTTGAATGCATCACAAATGGCACACTATTAAGTGCACTACATTTGACCAGGGCCCATGGGACCTTATTCCTAAATATATTGCGCAATGGGTCCTGGTCAAATGGGTCCTGCACTACTGTAAATAGGGTATAAGGTGCCATTTGGGCTGCAAACCCTAGTTTAGTTCAAATAGACTCAAACCACAGTCTCTTATTTTCTTATCTTTGCTTTCAAGCACACAGACATTAGCAAGTCAGTGTGAGTCTCATGTTGTAATTACTCTGATCTTATCGTTCCTCTCCTCCTGAGAGGTGAAACTTATATATATATATGTTGTACTTCTATAGATTCCCACTGATTTGTTTGAAGCTGTTAGTTTACAACTGGGAAAAAAGCTTTTGAAATGCTGAAACTGGAGAACAATATGCCAATATTCCTTTTGATCAGCCCCACGGCTTTGATCATAGACGTCAGGTTCAAAGTATGTTTCTTGTTCTTGAAACATGTTAACACACCCAGCATGGAATAAAAGGTGCTTAACAAGGCAAACAGTATAGTACCAAACCCCTAGGGTGAGAAATGTTTCTAAACAAACAGTATAGTACCAAACCCCCAGGGTGAGAAATGTTTCCAAACAAACAGTATAGTACCAAACCCCTAGGGTGAGAAATGTTTCCAAACAAACAGTATAGTACCAAACCCCTAGGGTGAGAAATGTTTCCAAACAAACAGTATAGTACCAAACCCCTAGGGTGAGAAATGTTTCCAAACAGTATAGTACCAAACCCCTAGGGTGAGAAATGTTTCCAAACAAACAGTATAGTACCAAACCCCCAGGGTGAGAAATGTTTCCAAACAAACAGTATAGTACCAAACTCCTAGGGTGAGAAATGTTTCCAAACAAACAGTATAGTACCAAACCCCTAGGGTGAGAAATGTTTCCAAACAAACAGTATAGTACCAAACTCCTAGGGTGAGAAATGTTTCCAAACAAACAGTATAGTACCAAACCCTTAGGGTGAGAAATGTTTCCAAGCAAACAGTATAGTACCAAACCCTTAGGGTGAGAAATGTTTCCAAGCAAACAGTATAGTACCAAACCCCTAGGATGAGAAATGCTTCCAAACTAACATTATAGTACCAAACCCCTAGGGTGAGAAATGTTTCCAAACAAACAGTATAGTACCAAACTCCTAGGGTGAGAAATGCTTCCAAACGAAGGTTCAACTTAAATGGGATCAAAATAAACTGAAATATTTAGGGATTACTACCCCCCAAGAACAGACAAAAGTACATCAGTATAACTTTGGAACACTGGAACACCAGCTTAAACAGGGCCTACAAAGATGGGCATTAGTACCTTTTCCAATAACAGGAAGAATTGAAACTACTTTTAAACAGTGAGACAAACTTCAGAGTACATTTACCTGGGGAGGAAGAGGAGCCTGTGTCAATCTTAAAATAATCAATGTAAACAAGCAAGGGGACTAGCAAACCTAATGAATTCATACATAGTCGCCCAACTAAAATCAATTATTGTATGGATGAACCCGGCATCAACAGCTAAATGGAGACAGATGGAAATCTAACAAATGGAAAAAACAATAAGTACAACTATATTTTTGAAGACAATTAATACACACAGTAGGAAGATAGAAAATACCTGTATAAATAACACAATAAAGGTCTGGACAAAGATCACCAAAACACAATGCATCTGAACAGACCTGCTCTACCTGCGAGACATTTTAATGGAAAGCAACTTTAAGCCGAGTATGATTGATGATACATTTAAATGATGGACTGAAAAAGGACTGACCAGGTATCCTCCGATGTTCAGAGACAAGGGGATAGATACATTTTGGAAGTACACCCTGCAAAACTCTGTTTTACAATGACTTACAAGTAAGACGTGATCTAACAAAGTGGAACCTAATCAAATGCATAATGATATATATTCTATAGTTAAATATGCATGTATAGCAAAGACATAGAACAGGGTACATGCCAAGAACAGGGTACATCAAAAAGAATTACAAAATAATGTGCTTGGGCACGTATAGAGATTTATCAAAGAAGAAGCAAAAGATGAGAATATTACAGTGGTAACCAATTGGGAAGATGAACTGCAAACCCAAGAGGACTGGGAGGATATATGTAGAAACACATCCAAGACAACCAACTCTATTCTGGAGGGAATACTCTTGGAAAATTCAGGCAAGATTTTTCCTAACTCCTATAATACAATCAAAGTACAACCGTGACATCACACCAAGGTACTGGCAAAACTGTAGGGAGAGTAGGGATAGCCACATACCACAGGAGGCTGCTGAGGGGAGGATGGCTCATAGTAATGGTCGGAATGGAGAAAATGGAATGGCATCAAACACCTGGTAACCATGTGTTTGATGTACTTGATTGTAACAGTTTTCTTTAGGTGAAGGAGAGGCGGACCAAAACGCAGCGTGGTGGTTATTCATGTTTTTTAATAAAGACACTAGACATGAATAAACTAACAAAAACAATAAACGTGGAAAACCAAAAACAGCCCTATCTGGTGCAAAACACAGAGACAGGAACAATCACCCACAAACACACAGTGAAACCCAGGCTACCTAAATATGGTTCCCAATCAGAGACAATGACTAACACCCGCCTCTGATTGAGAACCATATCAGGCCAGACATAGAAATAGACAAACAAGACATCCAACATAAAATGCCCACTCAGATCACACCCTGACCAACCAAAACATAGAAACATACAAAGCAAACTATGGTCAGGGTGTGACATTGATACCATTCCACTGACTCCGCTCCAGTCATTACCACGAGCCCGTCCTCCCAAATTAAGGTGCCACCAACCTCCTGTGCCACATACTATATTCCTGTGGACTCCGGCCGCAAAACCTGAACCTATAGGGGAGGGTCTGGGTGGGCATCTGTCTGCGGTGGCGGCTCTGGTGCTGGACGTGGCCACCACTTCACCATAGTCTTAGTCCCCCACCTTGTCCGCTTCCGTGGCCTCCTAGCCACGGCGACCCTACTTAATGACCCCACTGGACTGAGGGGCAGCTCGGGACAGAGGGGCGGCAGCTCGGGACAGAGGGGCGGAAGCTCGGGACAGAGGGGCGGCAGCTCGGGACAGAGGGGCGGCAGCTCGGGACAGAGGGGCGGAAGCTCGGGACAGAGGGGCGGAAGCTCGGGACAGAGGGGCTCCGGCGGCTCGGGGCTGAGGCGGCTCTGGGCTGAGGGGCTCCGGCGGCTCTGGGCTGAGGGGCTCCGGCGGCTCTGGGCAGAGGGGCTCCGGCGGCTCTGGGCAGAGGGGCTCCGGCGGCTCTGGGCAGAGGGGCTCCGGCGGCTCTGGGCAGAGGGGCTCCGGCGGCTCTGGGCAGAGGGGCTCCGGCGGCTCTGGGCAGAGGGGTGGCTCAGGCGGCGCTGGGCAGACGGGTGGCTCAGGCGGCGCTGGGCAGACGGGTGGCTCAGGCGGCGCTGGGCAGACGGGTGGCTCAGGCGGCGCTGGGCAGACGGGTGGCTCAGGCGGCGCTGGGCAGACGGGTGGCTCAGGCGGCGCTGGGCAGACGGGAGGCTCAGGCGGCGCTGGGCAGACGGGAGGCTCAGACGGCGCTGGGCAGACGGGTGGCTCAGGCGGCGCTGGGCAGACGGGTGGCTCAGGCGGCGCTGGGCAGACGGGTGGCTCAGGCGGCGCTGGGCAGACGGGTGGCTCAGGCGGCGCTGGGCAGACGGGAAGCTCAGATGGTGCTGGGGAGGAAGGCTCTGGCAGCGCTGGACTGAGTAGCTCTGGCGCCTCTGGACTGAGGGGCGGGAGCTCTGGTAGCGCCGAACAGGCGGGAGACTCCGGCTGCGCTGGAGAGAAGGAAGGCTCTGGCAGCGCTGGACAGGCGGGAGCCTCTAAGGATGAGCCGGAGACACAGCCTGGTGCGGGGGGCTGCCACCGGAGGGCTGGTGCGTGGAGGTGGTGATGGATAGACCGGACCGTGCAGGCGCACTGGAGCTCTTAAGCACCGAGCCTGCCCAACCTTACCCGGTTGAATGGTCCAGGTCGCCCTGCCAGTGCGGCGAGGTGGAAGGCTGGTGCCATGTAAGCCGGCCCAAGGAGACGCACTGGAGACCAGATGCGACCAGATGTCGTTCCACTTCATGATTGTGTCCCACTTGTTGTTGATTCTTCACAAAAAAATACAGTTTTATATCTTTATGTTTGAAGCCTGAAATGTGGCAAAAGGTCGCAAAGTTCAAGGGGGCCGAATACTTTCGCAAGGCACTGTATGTGAGTGTAGAAGTGCAAGTGTGTGTTAGCATGAGTGGGTGCATGTCTGCGTGTATGGGTGTATGTGTGGAGCACAGGAGGTTGGTGGCACCTTAATTTGGGAGGACGGGCTCGTGGTAATGACTGGAGGGGAATCAGTGGAATGGTATCAAATACATCAAACACATGGTTACCAGGTGTTTGATGCCATTCCATTTGCTTCGTTCCGGCCATTATTATGAGCCGTCCTCCCCTCAGCAGCCTCCTGTGGTATGGACAGAGAGTAAAGGGGGAGAGTGTGCATGTGTGTGTGTGCATGTGTGTGTCATGCACACAAAGACGGTGAAAACAAAACACAAATAGGGATGCCAGGATGACAACACCACAAAAAATACATCAATGAAAACGATAACATTTCAGATACATGTCCACTGCCCAAGCCAATGCCAACGCCAAACAAAGGATACCTTGCTTTTTGCTTTAGTATTAGCACTTTTGTTGTATTATTTCTTAGGGTCAACAATGACTTGTACCAATTATATTGTGTTATGAAATTCTGATTGTTGGCCTGTTTGGTTAAATTATTTTATTTTCACACACACACACACACACACACACACACACACACACACACACACAAAATATCCCGGATCCGTTCACATCAGCTGGTGCAGTCTGACCTCTTTCTCTCAGGCTCTGGTCAGTAGAGTGAACAGTCATTTATGTGTATTAGTGTTGGGCGTTGTAACTTTCCCTCGACACAGTGGTGAGACACTGGAAAACTCTCCTCAGCTTCAGGATTTATTTTCTCTGCTTTCTTTAAAACTTTGAAATACTTTTTTTGTGTCCTGTCATAATAAAGGTAGCAACAAATGTAACCTTTGATCAGTCGTTCCAAAGAGATTTCAGAGCGAGAGAAGAGGAGGATATGGGAGAGGAGAGGAGAGGAGATGACAGGGGGAGAGAAGAGAGGAGAGAAAAAGAGGAGAGGAGACGACAGGAGAGAGGAGAGGCTCTGTACAGCCTTGAAACCATAATGACTATAAGTACTGTGGAAGGAGGATATAATGGTTTTAACATGGCTGCTGTAGAGGGCTGCCATGTGGCATTTTTACTGTCTCCTGTTCAAAGGCAGCTAGGCTACATCCCAAATGGGACCCTATTCCCTGTATAGTGCGCTACTTTTGACCATGGTTCAAAGGGCTCTGGTCAAAAGTAGTGCATTATGTAGGAAATAGGATGCTATTTTGAACGCTGCCCTAGCGCTCTGTAATGACACAACCAAGATGGGAGGGCCTTCTGAGGTAGAGCTAATCCCAGGCAACCAATAGAATCCGATAACAATTCTGCTTCTTTTACAATGTAGCCAGTGTTCCCATAGCCATGATGACATATTTCCTTCCAACGTTTCCTGCTGTTTTGCAGGGTCTTAGCTGTGATGGCTGGAGTGCAAGATGGATCCTGCAGCTAGGGGTTCCTTTACAGTCGTTGTTTGTTGAGGAGCTCTGATGCTGTCTGGGGAAGTGGTGGGGGTTTGTGTGCCGTACATCTACTGTTTGTTTGTTTGTTCTGGGACGTGGTCTAGTGCTGCTTCCCAAATGGAACCATATGTCCTATATTGTACACTCCTTTTGACTAGATCCCTATTGGCCCAGGTCAAAATTAGTGCACTACATAGGGAATAGGATGCCATTTTGTGCCGTGCTCTAGGCGTCTAGCTGTCTGCACTGTAGGACCTGTAGGTGGGGATCATATGTCTTCCTGGCAGAGAGGATAGCTACTATCCATCTCCAACCAGGCCTGATCTGGACACTACTCGTTCCACTGCAACCAGGCTTACCCATAAGCCCCTCATACCTGCAGCTAGCACGCTAACACCACTCTCCCCCCACCACTCCCTCAAAGGAACACCCCAGCTCCAGGGATGCTCGCTCCTCATCTCACACAATCCTCGTCTCCATCCTTCCGTAGGGACTTTCTCCTTTTCCCTCCTGTCTTTTACGGCCTCTGTTTATTCCTGCTCTCTAACTCAAGGTCTCGCCAGGCTACTTGCGTGACTGGAGGGAGTGAAAAAAAAGCTTCACAACCCACTGGCACGCGATCCCCCAAATCTATTTTTGGAGTGCGTTCTTTTCTCTTTTTTCTCTGTCTTCTTTGAAAACAAAAAAAAAGCTACAGGGAGAAAAAGCTAATAGTGGGGTGAAGGCGATCTGTTTCTCATTTGGCCCCGCCCTCCCTGCCTACTGTCCTGCCCTGCCAGCCTCGCAACCACAGCACTGTGGAGTGAAACGGAGGGAGGGAGAGAGGGGGAGGAGGGACACAGAGGGGAGAAGGGGGTGAAGTGAGTCGGAGGGAGGGCGGGATAGAGACAGGGTGGTTGGGAAAAGAGGAGGTGTGTTTTTCACCAACAACCACAGGTCAAACTCTGAGGCTGCATCTCAAGCCTCGTCACTTAGCAACCGGCCCAGCCTGCTTCTGGTTAACCAGCCAGCTGCTAGTGTTTCAGGGCTCCTCCACAGTGTGTGTGTGTGTGTGTGTGTGTGTGTGTGTGTGTGTGTGTGTGTGTGTGTGTGTGTGTGTGTGTGTGTGTGTGTGTGTGTGTGTGTGTGTGTGTGTGTGTGTGTGTGTCTATTTTTGTTTTGATTCCTTTGCCTTAAGTTGATCATGATGAAATTCCAGCGTTTGTGTTCCTCTTTTCATTGTTAATTCATTTCCATCAGGCGGTGTTTGGTGGAATCGATCGGCACAGAGCTGACAGAGACCTAACAAAGTACCAGAACAGTGATTTGTAGCTGTAATTGAACACAGGAAACACATCTGTATACTCTGTATGCATTCTTCAAATTGTAGAAGGGCTCTTTTCATTATAGCATGTTGCATCCCAAGTGGCAACCTAATTCCAGAGTGCACTACTTTTCCCATTTGGGACACATCTGTATACTGTATATGCATTCTTCAAATTGTAGAAGGGCCCTTTTCATTGTAGTAGCATAGGTAATGGTTGAAAACAGTGATTATATTTATTTTCTGCACTAATGTCTTTGAGTAATTCTACAGCATCTATGTATAAAGCCGCCATGTTTCCAATGGCACCCAATGTCCTGTGGTATATAGTGCTATGGGCCCTGGTCAAAAGTAGTATATATAGGGAATAGGGTGCCATTTGAGACGCAGGCTAGTCAGTAGAGAAGCTACTGTTGTAGATTACAGTTGAAGTAATACTTTATGAAGGATTTTAGAGTGGTTACTATTACTGCTGACAGTTGTATGTTGGTGGTGGATGATGACACTGTCAGTGTGTGTGTGTGTGTGTGTGTGTGTGTGTGTGTGTGTGTGTGTGTGTGTGTGTGTGTGTGTGTGTGTGTGTGTGTGTGTGTGTGTGTGTGTGTGTGTGTGTGTGTGCCAGATCAGCCTGTGTCGTCAGTCAGTCTGAGCTCTATGGCGCGACTGGAAATGGAGATCCTTGTGGTCAGAGAGGATAATGATTGACAGCAGTGAACCGTGCGTGTGTGTATGCGCGTGCGTGTGTGGCCCGCTGCCCTGATGATGCAATGTTTCCCTGATTGAGAAAACATGCAGATGAGGATGATGAGGATGATGATCTTGATGATGATACTGTGAAGAGGCTGTTTTTTTTTTAAACTACCATTGCCTCAACTGGCAGACTCCCTCCTCCTAGCGTTGGAAGTCAGAGCTGTGTGTTTATACATCCTGGTTTGGTTATCACAGCTGTCACACGTACAAATAAGGCTGTGTATGTATTTACCCAAGCCTAATTAACTATCTTAATTTCCATTAGTGATGTCACAAGTTCATATACACTCATATACCAGCAAAAACTGAACAAGTATGATATTTAGATAGTTTGATGTTTGAGGCTAGGAAAGTCTGACTTCTTCACTGCAATGGTACATTGTTGACCAACTGTCTTCTGTTGTTGGCCTACTATTTGTCTTCTGTTGTTGGCCTACTATTTGTCTTCTGTTGTTGGCCTACTATTTGTCTTCTGTTGTAGGCCTACTATTTGTCTTCTGTTGTAGGCCTACTATTTGTCTTCTGTTGTAGGTCTACTATTTGTCTTCTGTTGTTGGCCTACTATTTGTCTTCTGTTGTAGGTCTACTATTTGTCTTCTGTTGTTGGCCTACTATTTGTCTTCTGTTGTTGGCCTACTATTTGTCTTCTGTTGTAGGTGTACTATTTGTCTTCCGTTGTAGGCCTACTATTTGTCTTCCGTTGTAGGCCTATTATTTGTCTTCTGTTGTAGGCCTACTATTTGTCTTCTGTTGTAGGTCTACTATTTGTCTTCCGTTGTAGGCCTACTATTTGTCTTCAGTTGTAGGCCTACTATTTGTCTTCTGTTGTAGGCCTATTATTTGTCTTCTGTAGGCCTACTATTTGTCTTCTGTTGTAGGCCTATTATTTTTCTTCTGTTGTAGGTCGAACAATTTGTCTTCTGTTGTAGGCCTATTATTTGTCTTCTGTTGTATTTATACTATTTGTCTTCTGTTGTTGGCCTACTATTTGTCTTCTGTTGTAGGTCTACTATTTGTCTTCCATTGTAGGCCTACTATTTGTCTTCCGTTGTAGGCTTATTATTTGTCTTCTGTTGTAGGCCTACTATTTGTCTTCTGTTGTAGGTCTACTATTTGTCTTCTGTTGTAGGTCTACTATTTGTCTTCCGTTGTAGGCCTACTATTTGTCTTCTGTTGCAAGCCTACTATTTGTCTTCTGTTGTTGGCCTACTATTTGTCTTCTGTTGTAGGTCTACTATTTGTCTTCTGTTGTAGGCCTACTATTTGTCTTCTGTTGTAGGTCTACTATTTGTCTTCCGTTGTAGGCCTACTATTTGTCTTCAGTTGTAGGCCTACTATTTGTCTTCTGTTGTAGGCCTATTATTTGTCTTCTGTAGGCCTACTATTTGTCTTCTGTTGTAGGCCTATTATTTTTCTTCTGTTGTAGGTCGAACAATTTGTCTTCTGTTGTAGGCCTATTATTTGTCTTCTGTTGTATTTATACTATTTGTCTTCTGTTGCAGGCCTACTATTTGTCTTCTGTTGTTGGCCTACTATTTGTCTTCTGTTGTAGGTCTACTATTTGTCTTCCATTGTAGGCCTACTATTTGTCTTCCGTTGTAGGCTTATTATTTGTCTTCTGTTGTAGGCCTACTATTTGTCTTCTGTTGTAGGTCTACTATTTGTCTTCTGTTGTAGGTCTACTATTTGTCTTCCGTTGTAGGCCTACTATTTGTCTTCTGTTGCAGGCCTACTATTTGTCTTCTGTTGTTGGCCTACTATTTGTCTTCTGTTGTTGGCCTACTATTTGTCTTCTGTTGTAGGTCTACTATTTGTCTTCCGTTGTAGGCCTACTATTTGTCTTCCGTTGTAGGCCTATTATTTGTCTTCTGTTGTAGGCCTACTATTTGTCTTCTGTTGTAGGTCTACTATTTGTCTTCTGTTGTAGGTCTACTATTTGTCTTCCGTTGTTGGCCTACTATTTGTCTTCAGTTGTAGGCCTACTATTTGTCTTCTGTTGTAGGCCTATTATTTGTCTTCTGTTGTATTTATACTATTTGTCTTCTGTTGCAGGCCTACTATTTGTCTTCTGTTGTTGGCCTACTATTTGTCTTCTGTTGTTGGCCTACTATTTGTCTTCTGTTGTAGGTCTACTATTTGTCTTCCATTGTAGGCCTACTATTTGTCTTCCGTTGTAGGCTTATTATTTGTCTTCTGTTGTAGGCCTATTATTTGTCTTCTGTTGTATTTATACTATTTGTCTTCTGTTGTAGGCCAACTATTTGTCTTCTGTTGTATTTATACTATTTGTCACATGTTGTAGGTCAACTATTTTTTCTATTGTAGTGTAGGCCTACTGTTTGTCTTCTGTTGTAGGCCTATTGTTTGTCTTCTGTTGTAGGCCTACTGTTTGTCTTCTGTTGTAGGCCTACTGTTTGTCTTCTGTTGAAGGCCTATTGTTTGTCTTCTGTTGTAGGCCTACTATTTGTCTTCTGTTGTAAGTCTACTGTTTGTCTTCTGTTGTAGGCCTATTGTATGTCTTCTGTTGTAGGCCTATTGTTTGTCTTCTATTGTAGGCCTACTATTTGTCTTCTGTTGTAGGCCTATTATTTGTCTTCTGTTGTAGGTCAACTATTGTTCTATTGTAGTGTAGGCCTACTATTTGTCTTCTGTTGTAGGCCAACTATTTGTCTTCTGTAGTAGACCTAATATTTGTCTTTTGTTGTAGGTCTATTATTTGTCTTCTGATGTAGGTCAACTATTTTTCTTTTGTAGTGTAGGCCTACTGTTTGTCTTCTGTTGTAGGTCTACTATTTGTCTTCTGTTGTAGTCCTACTATTTGTCTTCTGTTGTAGGCCCATTATTTGTATTCTGTTGTTTGCCTACTATTTGTCTTCTGTTGTAGGCCTACTATTTGTCTTTTGTTGTAGGCTTACTATTTGTCTTTTGTTGTAGGCCTACTATTTGTCTTCTGTTGTAGGCCTATTATTTGTCTTCTGTTGTAGGTCAACTATTTGTCTTCTGTTGTAGGCTTACTATTTGTCTTCTGTTGTAGGCCTATTATTTGTCTTCTGTTGTAGGTCAACTATTTGTCTTCTGTTGTAGGCTTACTATTTTTCTTCTGTTGTAGGCCTATTATTTGTCTTCTGTTGTAGGTCAATAATTTTTTATGTTGTAGTGTAGACCTATTATTTGTCTTCTGTTGTAGGCCTATTGTTTGTCTTCTGTTGTAGGCCTACTATTTGTCTTCTGTTGTTGGTCTACTATTTGTCTTCTGTTGTAGGCCTACTATTTGTCTTCTGTTGTAGGCCTATTATTAGTCTTCTGTTGTTGACCTAATATTTGTCTTCTGTTGTAAGCCTATTATTTGTCTTCTGTTGTAGGTCAACTATTGTTCTATTGTAGTGTAGGCCTACTATTTGTCTTCTGTTGTAGGTCTACTATTTGTCTTCTGTTGTAGGCCTATTATGTGTCTTCTGTTGTAGGTCAACTATTTGTCTTCTGTTGTAGGCCTATTATGTATCTTCTGTTGTAGGTCAACTATTTGTCTTCTGTTGTAGGCCTATTATTTGTCTCCTATTTTCAACTGTCTTTTGTTGTAGTCCTGCTATACTTGACATGCAGCTATGTGCAAGTGAGGTGAGATGCAAGAGTACAGCTTGACTGCAGTAGTATAGTGTTGTTCTGTAGGGACAATAACTGTTCCCACCCCTGTACACGTATCTATCATTCTCTACGCCAAAACGATGCCTAAATAATAGAAGAAATGTCCTGATGTTTTCAGTGTTTTAACCTCTTAGATGAGCACTGGGGTTTTGATTATTCCAAAAAACAAATTGTTTTATTGTCACATTGTTTTCCTTGTGTAGCTACCATGTTGATGTAACCTTTCTAGTGAGAGCTGGGGTTATTTTCTTTAGTTTGGTATCTCCATGGGACTCTGGCTCTTTTATTGGGCAGGGCCCTCAGTCCTTGCAGGGCTGCAGTGAGAGCACGATTGATGGAGTGAACAAGGACGACTTCCAGCTCCACTCTAAGACATGGTGAAACACAGAGAAGGAAAGAGAGAAAGATTGTTTTGTTCTCTTTTTTCTTTAAAATGGAGGTAGCCTCAGACAGGCTGAGAGAGGAGCCGATATTACACACTGAAGTTCTACCCACTTCTTTCTTTCTGTCCGTTGGTTGGTCCGTTGGTTGGTCGGTTGGTTGGTTGGTTGGTTGGTCTGTCTGTCTGTTGGTCTCTCCGTTGGCCTGTCTGTTTGTCCATTGGTTGGTATGTCTGTTGATTTGTCGGTATTTTGGTCTGTCACTCTTTTGGTGTGTCTGTTGGTCTGTCAATCGGTTGGTCTGTTGGTCAGCTTGGCAAGCCAGCCTGGAGATCCTGATCCTCCTCCTCCCTGCTGTCCGTCGTCAGGTGCTAAAGGAAAGAGCTTAGCTACTAGGTCCTCACAGTGGAATAGACATTTTATTATTTCCACCAACATCTCTTTTCCAGATGGGTATTGTCAGCACAGTCCAGCAGGTAGCTCAGCCAATCACCACTCAACACCTGCATCCATAGATATCTCATCAACTCTGTCCAACCTATCACTCTATATTCTATGACTACTATACTGTGTCCCAAATGGCACTACTTTTGACCAGAGCTCTACATTAAGTTTGGCAAGTGACCAATATGAAAAATCCAATGGATGACGAGTCGTGTCCATCCCTCTATCCCTTCAGTAATATCCATCCATAATAGTGATGATGTAAAATATCAGAAAACGCCAAAACATTCCTTACCCCAGGATACTTCAACTGGTGACTATCATTCATTACCCCAGGATACTTCAACTGGTGACTATCATTCATTACCCCAGGATACTTCAACTGGTGACTATTATTCATTACCCCAGGATACTTCAACTGGTGACTATTATTCATTACCCCAGGATACTTCAACTGGTGACTATCATTCATTACCCCAGGATACTTCAACTGGTAACTATTATTCATTACCCCAGGATACTTCAACTGGTGACTATCATTCATTACCCCAGGATACTTCAACTGGTGACTACCATTCATTACCCCAGGATACTTCAACTGGTGACTATCATTCATTACCCCAGGATACTTCAACTGGTGACTATTATTCATTACCCCAGGATACTTCAACTGGTGACTATCATTCATTACCCCAGGATACTTCAACTGGTAACTATTATTCATTACCCCAGGATACTTCAACTGGTGACTATCATTCATTACCCCAGGATACTTCAACTGGTGACTATCATTCATTACCCCAGGATACTTCAACTGGTGACTATCATTCATTACCCCAGGATACTTCAACTGGTGACTATCATTCATTACCCCAGGATACTTCAACTGGTGACTATCATTCATTACCCCAGGATACTTCAACTGGTGACTATCATTCATTACCCCAGGATACTTCAACTGGTGACTATCATTCATTACCCCAGGATACTTCAACTGGTGACTATCATTCATTACCCCAGGATACTTCAACTGGTGACTATCATTCATTACCCCAGGATACTTCAACTGGTGACTATCATTCATTACCCCAGGATACTTCAACTGGTGACTATTATTCATTACCCCAGGATACTTCAACTGGTGACTATCATTCATTACCCCAGGATACTTCAACTGGTGACTATCATTCATTACCCCAGGATACTTCAACTGGTGACTATCATTCATTACCCCAGGATACTTCAACTGGTGACTATTATTCATTACCCCAGGATACTTCAACTGGTGACTATACGGGAGAAAAAAAGAAAAAGGAGCACTCTGTCAGTCTGATAGATTTATCAAACATTAGGTTTAAGTGTCCGTGTGGCAGTAAGTAACAATCCCTCTCGAATTGGCACTAATCTGTTGGCAGCGTGAGCTGTGCACGCCATCTCCATTGACCCACCTCCAGAAGATCAGTGTGATGTTAATGTTGGTGAAACACAACCAACTGTGAGACGAGGTGACCTGGGAGGAAACTGTGTGCGTGTGTACATGTTTGTGTGTGTGGTGAGTGTGAATGTGTGCTTCAGGATTGATTAGACTGCTACTTAGACATTTCTCTTGGCCATCGTGACAATGTGAAAACATGATATAGTGAGACTGGAACAATGGTGGAGCGGAGAGCAGCTAGCTGGTGTTTTTTTTGAGAAGCGTGACAGGCAGGCCTGAACCCAACGGCTCGGCAGGAAGTTATAAGCTGGACCCTTTGTGATTCTGTGACTCGCTACGAGAGAGAGAGGGAGAGAGAGAGAAATAAAGAAAAACGATCATATGCCAAAATTCCTAATTAGTTTTCCAAACATCTGCTGATAGTTGCAGTCATCAGGCATCGGTGATGTAGCAAAGAGAAACAGAGAGCAATGAAAGGAAAGAGGAAAAGAAAGAGGATCGGTATTTGACCTGACCTGAGGACTGCTGAGCAGATTTCTAAATGTTAGTTTAACAGAATTTCCTTTTAAGGCCAAGGTTTTTATAATTTGGTCAATTTTCTCTGTTGATGGCAGAGAGAGAGAGGGAGAGAGGAGTTAGTAGAGTCAAAGAGGCTGTATTTGTGTTCCCTCTCTGAGAGAGAGAGAGAGAGAGAGAGAGAGAGAGAGAGAGAGAGAGAGAGAGAGAGAGAGAGAGAGAGAGAGAAAGTGTATATGAGATGTTGTACCCACTGTGACTATTAAAACATACCCAAACCAGAAAACATGGTTAGATGGCAATGCGCGAACCACTGCATTTAACCATGGCAAGGTGTAGTTATTCCCTCTGGGCAATCAAACAGGCATATCATCAGTACAAAGTGGAGTCTCAATTCAACGGCTCAGACACAAGACGTATGTGGCAGGGTCTACTGACAATCATGGACTACAAAGGGAAAACCAACCACGTCGCGGACACCGGCGTCTTGATTCCGGACAAGCTAAACACCTTCTTCACCCGCTTCTTCGCCCGCTACCAAGGACTGTGGGCTCTCCTTTTCTGTGGCCAACATGAGTAAGACATTTTTGCAAGGCTGCCAGCCCCTACGGCATCTCTAGCCGTGTCTTCAGAGCATGCACAGACCAGCTGGCTGGACATATCCAATCTCTCCCTATCTCAGTCTGCTGTCCCCACTTACTTCAAGATGTCCAACATTGTTCCTGTACCCAAGAAAGCAAAGGTAACTGAACTAAATGACTATCACCACATAGCATTCATTTCTGCCATCATGAAGTGCTTTGAAAGGCTAGTTAAGGATCACATCACTTCTACCTTACCTGACACCCTAGACCCACTTCAATTTACATACCGCCTCAAAAGATATACAGACGATGCAATCGCCATCGCACTGCACTCTGCCCTATCCTATCTGGACAAGAGGAATACCCATGTAAGAATCCTGTTCATTGACTACAGCTCAGCATTGAAAACCATAGTATACTCCAAGCTCATCATTAATCTTGGGGCCCTGGGTCTGAACCCCACCCTGTGCAACTGGGTTCTGGAGTTCCTGACGGGCTGGCCCCAGGTGGTGAAGGTAGGAAACAACACCTCCACTTTGCTGATCCTCATCACAGGGGCCCCACAAGGGTGCATGCTCAGCCCCCTCATTTACCCCCTGTTCACTCATGACACCCATGCGTGGCCACGCACACCTCCAACTCAATCATCAAGTTTGCAGATGACACAACAGTAGTAGGCCTGATTACCAACAATGATGAGACAGCCTACAGGGAGGAGGTGAGGGCTCTGGGAGTGTGGTGCCAGGAAAATAATCTCTCAGTCAACGTCAATAAAACAAAGGAGCTGATCGTGGACTTCAGGAAACAGCAGAGGGAGCACGCCCCTATCCACATCGACGTGAACGCAGTGGAGAAGGTGGAAAGCTTCAAGTTCCTCGGCGTACACATCACTGACGGTCTGAAATGATCTACCCACACAGACAGTGTGGTGAAGAAGACACAACAGCTCCTCTTCAACCTCAGGAGGCTGAAAACATTTAGCTTGGCTCCTAAAACCCTCACAAACTTTTACAGATGCACAATTGAGAGCATCCTGTAGGGCTGTATCATCGCCAGGTACGGCAACTGCACCACCCGCAACCGCAGGGCTCTCCAGAGGGGCAAACTACGTCCCCTCTAGGACACCTACATCACCCGATGTCACAAGAAGGCCAACAAGATCATCAAGGACAACAACCACCCGAGCCACTGCCTGTTCACCACGCTATCATCCAGAATGCATGGTCATTACAGGTTCATCAAAGCTGGGACCGAGAGACTGAAAAACAGCTTCTATCTCAAGGCCATCAGACTGTTAAATAGCCATCACAAGCCGGCTATCACCCGGTTACGCAACCCTGCACCTTAGAGGCTGCTGCCCTATATACATAGACATGGAATCACTGGCCACTTTAATAATGGAACACTAGTCACTTTAAAAATGTTTACATACTGCTTTACTCATCTCATATATATATATATACTGTATGCTTTGCCACTCCGACATTGCTCAATCTAAAATGTATACACTACTTTTCAAAAGTTTGGGGTCACTTACAGTTGAAGTTGGAAGTTTACATACACTTAGGTTGGAGTCATTAAAACTCGTTTTTCAACCACTCCACACATTTCTTGTTAACAAACTATAGTGGTGCATGACACAAGTAATTTTTCCAACAATTGTTTACAGACAGATTATTTCACTTATAATTCACTGTATCACAATTCCAGTGGGTCAGAAGTGTACATACACTAAGTTGACTGTGCCTTTAAACAGCTTGGAAAATTCCAGAAAATTATGTCATAGAAGCTTCTGATAGTCTAATTGACATCATTTGAGTCAATTGGAGGTGTACCTGTGGATGTATTTCAAGGCCTACCTTCAAACTCAGTGCCTCTTTGTTTGGAATAGCCTTCATTTCTCAGAACAAGAATAGACTGACGAGTTTCAGAAGAAACCCTTTGTTTCTAGCCATTTTGAGCCTGTAATCGAACCCACAAATGCTAATGCTCCAGATACTCAACTAGTCTAAAGAAGGCCAGTTTTATTGCTTCTTTAATCAGGACAACAGTTTTCCCCTGTGCTAACATAATTGCAAAAGGGTTTTCCAATGATCAATTAGCCTTTTAAAATGATCAACTTGGATTAGCTAACACAATGTGCCTTTGGAACACAGGAGTGATGGTTGCTGATAATGGGCCTCTGTAGGCATATGTAGATATTCCTTTAAAATCCAGCTACAATGGTCATTTACAACAATAACAATGTCTACACTTTATTTCTGATCAATTTGATGTTATTTTAATGGACAAGAAATGTGCTTCTCTTTCAAACACAAGGACATTTCCAAGTGACCCCAAACTTTTGAACGGTGGTGTATATTGTTAGTTACTATTGCACTGTTGGAGCTAGGAACACAAGCATTTCGCTACACCCGCAATAACATCTGCTCAGTATGTGTATGTGACTAATACAATTTGATTAGATTTGATTTGAAGGGAAGCAGAGTGTGAGTATGACCAGTCTAACATATCCCATCAGCTATAGGTTCTCTCCTGTCTGCTGAGTTTCCCCTGCAAGAAGGATGAGACAAATGGATATAACGGATGTAATGGTCAAACCTAGTGCACTATATAGGCCCTGTTTAAAAAGACAGTATATAGGGAATAGGGTGCCCTTCGGGACAAAACTAAAGTATTTAACAATGGTAACCAGAAAGCTACTTATCATGTTGTGATTATCCTTGCTGAAGTGTGTACAATAGACTCATTCATCTCAATTGAGGATATATTATATGATGTATGTTATATTGGGAACATATGGAGGAGCTTAGCAACCATTCATCCTGTAGGATTGGAGGCAGGTGAGAGGAGATGTGAGATGGGCTCTGGATGTTTCCCAAATGGCACTATTTTCATGTAGTGCACTACTTCTGACCAGGGCCCTGGTCAAAGTAGGGAACTATATAGGGAATACGGTGCCATTTGGGACCCAGACATTATGTAAAGACGCTCCCATATGGGGAGGTGTATTTAGAAACAGGCACACTTAAAATGTCTGTGTTGAGTTAATAACACTTCAAATGTCTGTATATAAATGTTAAGGCTTACATCCTGTTGATAGCTATGAGGATGTTTAAATAAGACTTCCATTTTTAAACACATAAACACATAACCAATTAAACCGCTCTGCCCAAATGAGCTTTATAATGGGGATTTTTCTTCACCCTCTCCTCAACAACTTCTGAAAAGGTAAAACTCCTATCCTAATGTTTTAGGCCTAATAGAAATGTGTGTAATACCAGCAGTACTGTGTGCTCGGGTCTATCTTCTCCTGTGGGGCAGTTCTGTGGTTATTCCTCCCAGCTACAGGAGCTCTTGGCTGCGCTGCTGACTCCTGGCTGTAGACTGCTCCTAGCTGCCCAGGAAAGAATGTGTATGAGGGTGGGATTACGGTCTAGTGATGGAGGTGTTAGAAGAAGGCCTGCTCTCGTCTCTGGTCTGATGGGCCTCTCCTCTCTAGGACCCTAACAGGCCTATGAATAAGAAATCCCCTTCCTGTGTGCCAAATAGCACTCTATTTACTAATAGTGCATCACTTTTGACCAGAGCCCTATGGTGGTGGTGGCTAGGCTGTTGTATGCGGTTCTTAGGCTACTGTAGGCGGTTGGCATGGTTACTGTAGGCATTGGCTAGGCTACTGTAGCTAGGTGTGGTTGGTGTGGTTACAGTAATCCCAAGTGCTGGTCCAACCCTGCTGCTGTTTGTGAGAATAGCAATTTAGAGATCAGGTCGGATAGAGTGGAGCTGGAGCTACAGTAGGAGCCGCAGCAAGATGGATGTTCCCTCTTAACAGTGGGGTTTCTGAGAAACTGACCGGCTTCTCATCACTTCAGCACCATGGCCATTGTCTGAGTCGGGAGCAGGAAACACCATCTCCATTCAGGCTGGTTCCCAAATTGCATCCTATTCCCTCGTTATTGCACTACTTTTGATCAGAGCACAATGGGCACTAAATAGGGAAAAGGGTGCCACTTGGGATGTACCTGTCTATTATGGCCCTGCTACCAGGGACTCTCCCAACTTTCTCACCAGAAACTCGCACCGGAGAGAGATATCATTATTTATTTATTTTAAGTTCTCTTCATTTCAACATTTATTTGAATCTTTTTGAATTTATCTTTGGGAAAAGGAGCAGTGTTTTGCTGGCTGAAAGGATGATAAGTCTCACTGGCAGGCTTTCAGAGGGTGCAGGGCCGCTACCTTTGGGAGAAGAATGCATATAAACCTTAATGGTAAATCCATGTGATGTACAAAGAGCTGGCTTACACTTGACATGAGTTTCCATGCTAAAGTGAAGAGGTAAAGTTAACAGGACCACTAGGAATAACATGACACATCTTATTCTGCACTCTCTCACCACTGTAAGCACACAGAACTCTTCAATACATGTTTCTCACACAATATGCTATAGGTTAACAAGCCTATAAAGAAGATACACTGTTAGTGTATATCATATGCAAGGTACCTACCATGGGATGTATATAGTACCATGAGATGTCTTCCCATACACTGTAAATATACAAACTCATTGTTTTTTCAGCTGGGGCTGAACGTCACAGAACAAGTTTTTACCATGTATTGTTCCTTGTTCCTGTATTGCCTTGAGATGGCTTTTCAAATTCACATCAGAATCAAATCTAGAACTTACTATGAATACAGCAAAAACTGACTTAACTGAACTGACCAAGAAAGCATTAGTCTGACTGAGACCCTAGTTTTTCCCCACAAACCTTCACCGTGAGGCCTGAGGAATGTCTGTGGTTTCAAGGAAGACAAATGAATGCAGAGTCCAGGTGTTAAGAACACAATAGTACGTACAGTAAGAGTTAGGTTGCATCCCAAATGTTACCCTATTCCTTATACAGTGCCTATAGGTCCTGGTCAAAGTAGTCTACTATATAGGGAATTGCGTGCCATTTGGGACACACTCTAAGAGTTGGCCTCTGGGGCTTCAGAGCAATTTGAACCAGCCAGACAGGTGATTGACGGAGCCCAGAGCCCATGCATGGTAGGTAAGCTTGTGTCTCCAATGGAACCCTACTTTCAATATAGTGCACTACTTTTGACCAGAGTTGATCACAGCCAATAGGATGCTGGTCAAAAGTAGTACACTACAGTAAATAGGGAATATGGGGGACATTTGGGAGGCGGATTTGGTTGTATAGAGCAGCTGGTCCTGCCTCAGAAACAGTTCCTGGGCCGTAGAGAGTTCTATCTGACAGCTCAATGGACTCTTTCTATACTCAGCCATAGCGCGTAGTTTTATGCTTGAATCCCAAATGGCACCCTTCAGTATTCCCTATATAGTGCACTACTTTTGACCAGAGGGCTCTGGGCAAATCAAAAGTAGTGCACTATATACTGAGCAGGATGCCATTTGGGACACTGTCCCTGTGTTATGTCTTATATTTAGTCAGCCATAGTGCATAGTGTAATGTGTTATACATGCCTCGTTCAGCATTTTGGGCCGATGATGAAGTGAAGACAGCCACTCCATCACACGTGATCCCTGAACATAGTGTACTAGCTACTAGCAGACAGACAGGCCAGACTCACCATACTGTGGTTGCATCCCAAATGGCATCCAATATTGCCTATACAGTGCACTACTTTTGACCAGAGACCTATGGGCCCTGGTAAAAACTTGCTCACCAGAAGGGAATAGGATTTGGGATGCAGACTACTAGACAGCCCAGAGGGATTGGAATGGACATTTGGTTTCACTGTACAGTACTCTACATGCTCAGTACATACTGTGGGCAGTTTTATACTAGTGGTATTTGTGACTGTGTTTTTCACTCCACTCAAAAGTCTCTCCTCAGCCCTCACACTGTAGGATGTACAGATGTTGGATCTTAATTTGATCACTCTTTTGATGCTGAGAAGTTTCCTGCACAGCATGAAATGCAAACTTGTAGTGTACTTGAGTTTTAAAAAGGCTTTAAAAGTTTATAATTTCCACTTGATTTGGCTGTATCAACCCCTAGAAAAATGTCCATTAATTATAATCCACATAATAATTCACATTTCCTATTGCTACAGGATTATTTTCCTGCTGTAGCAAATTGGCTCGTTATTAAGATCCTACATCTGTAGATATCCCAGGATGGGTGTGTTGTACAGCTAATAGAAAACAGTAGGGTGCTATTTGGGATGCACACAAAAGGATGTGGAGAATGTGGGATAAAAGACCATATAGCAACAGTTGGTATTGTAACTCTGACTTCCCTTTTCCATCCCTGAGAGAGATAGCTGTGGGTTGGGAACAGGTCCGGCTTTGTTTGGTCAAGCAGAAATCCTGGCCATATTTGAGTCCATTCATGATGTGAGCAGGCCACAGGCAGAACGTGCTAATATGATTAGCATGAGGTTGTAAATAACAAGAATATTTCCCTGAACATAGACATATCTGATATGGACAGAAAGCTTAAATTCTTGTTAATCTAACTGCACTGTCCAATTTACAGTAGCTATTACAGTAAAAGATTACCATGCTATTGTTTGAGGAGTGCATAGTTATGAACTTGAAATGTATTAATAAACCAATTAAGCACATTTAGGCAGACTTGGTACAACATTGTGAACAAAAATGCACATACACGGCTGCCATCTAGCGGCCAAAATCGAAATTGCGCCTAGACTGGAATCATACATTATGGCCTTTCTCTTGCATTTCAAAGATGATGGAACAGAAAAAAAATATATTCTTTGTATTGTCTTTTACCAGATCTCATGTGTTATATTCTCCTACATTAATTTCACATTTCCACAAACTTCAAAGTGTTTTCTTTCAAATGGTATCAAGAATACAGTGGGGCAAAAAAGGTATTTAGTCAGCCACCAATTGTGCAAGTTCTCCCACTTAAAAAGATGAGAGAGGCCTGTAATTTTCATCATAGGTACACTTCAACTATGACAGACAAAATGAGAAAAATAAATATCCATAAAATCACATTGTAGGATTTTAATGAATTTATTTGCAAATTGATGGTGCAAAAGAAGTATTTGGTCAACAACAAAAGTTTATCTCAATACTTTGTTATATACCCTTTGTTGGCAATGACAGAGGTCAAACGTTTTCTGTAAGTCTTCACAAGGTTTTCACACATTGTTGCTGGTATTTTGGCCCATTCCTCCATGCAGATCTCCTCTAGAGCAGTGATGTTTTGGGGCTGTTGCTGGGCAACATGGACTTTCAACTCCCTCTAAAGATTTTCTATGGGGTTGAGATCTGGAGACTGGCTAGGCCACTCCAGGACCTTGAAATGCTTCTTACGAAGCCACTCCTTCGTTGCCCAGGCGGTGTGTTTGGGATCATTGTCATGCTGAAAGACCCAGCCACATTTCATATTCAATGCCCTTGCTGATGGGAGGAGGTTTTCACTCAAAATCTCACGATACATGGCCCCATTCATTCTTTCCTTTACACGGATCAGTCGTCCTGGTCCCTTTGCAGAAAAACAGCCCCAAAGCATGATGTTTCCACCCCCATGCATCACAGTAGGTATGGTGTTCTTTGGATGCAGCTCTGCATTTTTTGTCCTCCAAACACAACGAGTTGAGTTTTTAGCAAAAAGTTATATTTTGGTTTCATCTGACCATATAACATTCTCCCAATCTTCTTCTGGATCATCCATATGCTCTCTAGCAAACTTCAGACGGGCCTGGACATGTACTGGCTTAAGCAGGGGGACACGTCTGGCACTGCAGGATTTGAGTCCCTGGCGGCATAGTGTGTTACTGATGGTAGGCTTTGTTACTTTGGTCCCAGCTCTCTGCAGGTCATTCACTAGGCCCCCCCCGTGTGGTTCTGGGATTTTTGCTCACCGTTCTTGTGATCATTTTGACCCCACGGGGTGAGATCTTGCGTGGAGCCCCAGATCGAGGGAGATTATCAGTGGTCTTGTATGTCTTCCATTTCCTAATAATTGCTCCCACAGTTGATTTCTTCAAACCAAGCTGCTTACCTATTGCAGATTCAGTCTTCCCAGCCTGGTGCAGGTCTACAATTTTGTTTCTGGTGTCCTTTGACAGCTCATTGGTCTTGGCCATTGTGGAGTTTGGAGTGTGACTGTTTGAGGTTGTGGACAGGTGTCTTTTATACTGATAACAAGTTCAAACAGGTGCCATTAATACAGGTAACGAGTGGAGGACAGAGGAGCCTCTTAAAGAAGAAGTTACAGGTCTGTGAGAGCCAGAAATCTTGTGACCAAATACTTATTTTCCACCATAATTTGCAAATCAATAAATTAAAAATCCTACAACGTTATTTTTTCTGGATTTATTTTCTCATTTTGTCTGTCATAGTTGAAGTGTACCTATGATGAAAATTACAGGCCTCTCTCATCTTTTTAAGTGGGAGAACTTGCACAATTGGTGGCTGAATAAATACTTTTTTGTCCCACTGTATGCATATCCTTGCTTCAGGTACTGAGCTATAGGAAGTTAGATTTGGGTATGTCATTTTAGGTGAAATTATAAAAAAAAGAGTCTGATTCTTAAGTAAAAGACAATACAGACCATGCCGATGAATGGTTAAAAGCAACACGGTAGCCGTCATGCTGCCACCGAACATCGGCAATCATTTTCTGTTAATTTCCTAAGGATAATAAAGTATGTGTTGAATCGCCAGCGTCCGTCAGTCCACAGCATTGGAAAAGAACAGAACATACACTTTATTGGATCAGTGCTGCCTGGCGGTCCAACTATCATTAAACCACCGCAGTACTTTTTATACCAGGTCTGACATAGAAAATAGTTTAATGACTACCATAACAATATTCCAGTAGTTTCCTGACTACAAAACACTAGTCCTGCTGTAGTTCCATGACTACTGTACCATAACAATATTCCTGCAGTTTTCCTGACTACCCTAACACTAGTCCTGCTGTAGTTCCATGACTACTGTACCATAACAATATTCCTGTAGTTTCCTGACTACCCTAACACTAGTCATGCTGTAGTTGCATGACTACTGGACCATAACACTAGTCCTGCTGTAGTTTCATGACAACTGGACCATAACACTAGTCCTGCTGTAGTTTCATGACTACTGTACCATAACACTAGTCCTGCTGTAGTTGCATGACTACTGTACCATATCACTAGTCCTGCTGTAGTTTCATGACTACTGTACCCTAACACTAGTCCTGCTGTAGTTCCATGACACTGTACCATAACAATATTCCTGTAGTTTCCTGACTACCCTAACACTAGTCCTGCTGTAGTTTCATGACAACTGGACCATAACAATATTCCTGTAGTTTCCTGACTACCATAACACTAGTCCTGCTGTAGTTTCATGACAACTGGACCATAACACTAGTCCTGCTGTAGTTTCATGACAACTGGACCATAACACTAGTCCTGCTGTAGTTTCATGACTACTGTACCATAACACTAGTCCTGCTGTAGTTCCATGACGACTGTACCATAACAATATTCCTGTAGTTTCCTGACTACCCTAACACTAGTCCTGCTGTAGTTTCATGACCACTGTACCATATCACTAGTCCTGCGGTAGTTTCATGACTACTGTACCATAACAATATTCCTGTAGTTTCATGACTACCTTAACACTAGTCCTGCTGTAGTTTCATGACTACTGTACCATAACAATAGTCCTGCTGTAGTTCCATGACTACTGTACCCTAAAACTAGTCCTGCTGTAGTTTCATGACTACTGTACCATAACACTAGTCCTGCTGTAGTTCCATGACTACTGTACCCTAAAACTAGTCCTGCTGTAGTTTCATGACCACTGTACCATAACACTAGTCCTGCTGTAGTTCCATGACTACTGTACCCTAAAACTAGTCCTGCTGTAGTTTCATGACTACTGTACCATAACACTAGTCCTGCTGTAGTTCCATGACTACTGTACCATAACAATATTCCTGTAGTTTCCTGACTACCCTAACACTAGTCCTGCTGTAGTTCCATGACTACCCTAACACTAGTCCTGCTGTAGTTTCAATACTACTGGACCATAACACTAGTCCTGCTGTAGTTTCAATACTACTGGACCATATCACTAGTCCTGCCGTAGTTTCATGACTACTGTACCATAACACTAGTCCTGCTGTAGTTTCTTGACTACTGTACCATAACACTAGTCCTGCTGTAGTTTCTTGACTACTGTACCATAACACTAGTCCTGCTGTAGTTTCATGACTACTGGACCATATCACTAGTCCTGCTGTAGTTTCATGACTACTGTAACATAACACTAGTCCTGCTGTAGTTTCATGACTACTGGACCATATCACTAGTCCTGCTGTAGTTTCATGACTACTGTAACATAACAATATTCCTGTAGTTTCATGACTACTGTACCATATCACTAGTCCTGCTGTAGTTTCATGACTACTGTAACATAACAATATTCCTGTAGTTTCATGACTACTGTACCATATCACTAGTCCTGCTGTAGTTTCATGACTACTGTACCATATCACTAGTCCTGCTGTAGTTTCATGACTACTGTACCCTAACACTAGTCCTGCTGTAGTTTCATGACTACTGGACCATATCACTAGTCCTGCTGTAGTTTCATGACTACTGTACCATATCACTAGTCCTGCTGTAGTTTCATGACTACTGTAACATAACACTAGTCCTGCTGTAGTTCCATGACTACTGTACCATAACAATATTCCTGTAGTTTCCTGACTACCCTAACACTAGTCATGCTGTAGTTGCATGACTACTGGACCATAACACTAGTCCTGCTGTAGTTTCATGACAACTGGACCATAACACTAGTCCTGCTGTAGTTTCATGACTACTGTACCATAACACTAGTCCTGCTGTAGTTGCATGACTACTGTACCATATCACTAGTCCTGCTGTAGTTCCATGACTACCCTAACACTAGTCCTGCTGTAGTTTCAATACTACTGGACCATAACACTAGTCCTGCTGTAGTTCCATGACTACTGTACCATAACAATATTCCTGTAGTTTCCTGACTACCCTAACACTAGTCCTGCTGTAGTTCCATGACTACCCTAACACTAGTCCTGCTGTAGTTTCAATACTACTGGACCATAACACTAGTCCTGCTGTAGTTTCAATACTACTGGACCATATCACTAGTCCTGCCGTAGTTTCATGACTACTGTACCATAACACTAGTCCTGCTGTAGTTTCTTGACTACTGTACCATAACACTAGTCCTGCTGTAGTTTCTTGACTACTGTACCATAACACTAGTCCTGCTGTAGTTTCATGACTACTGGACCATATCACTAGTCCTGCTGTAGTTTCATGACTACTGTAACATAACACTAGTCCTGCTGTAGTTTCATGACTACTGGACCATATCACTAGTCCTGCTGTAGTTTCATGACTACTGTAACATAACAATATTCCTGTAGTTTCATGACTACTGTACCATATCACTAGTCCTGCTGTAGTTTCATGACTACTGTAACATAACAATATTCCTGTAGTTTCATGACTACTGTACCATATCACTAGTCCTGCTGTAGTTTCATGACTACTGTACCATATCACTAGTCCTGCTGTAGTTTCATGACTACTGTAACATAACAATATTCCTGTAGTTTCATGATTACTGTACCATATCACTAGTCCTGCTGTAGTTACATGACTACTGTAACATAACAATATTCCTGTAGTTTCATGACTACTGTACCATATCACTAGTCCTGCTGTAGTTTCATGACTACTGTACCATAACACTAGTCCTGCTGTAGTTTCATGACTACTGGACCATATCAATAGTTCTGCTGTAGTTGAATGATATACCACATATATATCATTTTTGGGGAACTCAGTCGGTGTATTGACTTACTGTTGAAAGTTAGAATATTAAAATACACAAGGTCTAGTTTTGACATTTGGTTGTCCACCATCAGTTTTCCTCTAGTTATGTCAGTCATTGGCAGTCACTCAATTAGCCATGTCAGCTAACATTTTTTAGATTGGTAAGTTAGTCTAGCCAGCTATCTAAACGTGTAGTAATCATGCTCTAATTATCGACCGGGCAAGAAGGGCACGTGCCCAGAGGCCCCCATTTATTTTGTTAGTCACTCTCACTCAGATATCATATTAACATGGCATAAGTCATGGCAAAATGTGTAGAATTGCAGGAAATCTGCTGTAAAACTGCAAATGTTTCTCTAAGCTACATGGAAAAATATGTAGAATTGCAGGAAATTGCAACAAAATGTTGCTTAGGGCCCCCAAAAGGCTAGGGCTGGCTCTGCCAATCCATCACAGACACACCAGCTTGGAAGAGTTTTGAGGCCTTTCCTGCTTACATCACTAAAAGTTGTGCTATAAATATTTATTTGTATCATTTTACCCAACAGAGAGTGTTGTCTGAATGTCTGCAGTCTGTACCTTCCTCCCCCGCTGTCTCGTCTAGTACAGTGGTTGGCTGGGTTAAGACCTGGGTTAAAATACTCATTCAAATCTTTCAAATACTTTGAGCCTTTGTTTTAACCTGCCTGGAGCACCAGATGGGCAGGGTTTGCAGTTTTGGGACAATTCTATTGATCCATTAAGCCAGGCAAACTCAATCAAGCATAGGTAAAATATTCAAAAATATTCAAAAATAGTATTTGAACCTGCGTTAGAATCAGGAGGAGGAGTATTTGGGATCTTTTTTCCACAAGGAGATGTTTACATGTGGCTTTCAGAGCAGAGCGTGACGACACTTCTCCTGTTTCCTCTCTCTAATCACCTCGGCTTCAGCCTCAGCTTCAGACACATTAACTCTGGCTGAGTCACACATGGCACCCATAGTAGTGCACTAAATAGGGACTAGGGTGCCATTTGGGATGCAGACACTGTTTGGTCTGTTTGGTCTGGGAGAAGCTTAATGGCTCTGCAGGTAGATATTCCCAGCTATAGCCTGTTGGCTATTTCCATTCATATCAGTAGAAAAACTTTCCAACAAAACAATAGTTGTTGACCACTGAGCGAGAACCATGCCTGCATGAAAAACATCCACACAAAGAATGTAAGATGAAAGAGTGAAAATGACACGAATGCACCATGCACTCCTGTTTTGCACTAATGTTTTGAGCGTTTATTCTGAGAGTTTATTTCCATGCAGTGTTTCTCATGAGTTTTGTTGCATAGTGTTTTGAGAGTTTTGTAATGTTTTCATTATCATGTTGGAGTCCCTTGGAGATTGTAAGCAAGGTGCAGGTGACAGCTGCCCAGTGAACCCTGTAACAGAGTGCACCATGGGTAACCTGAGCCCAGAACCATGCCTGGTCTATCAGCGTGCTCAGTGGGAATGGACTTTGGTGAACTCATAATTTTGGTAAGTGTCGCAAGTGTGATATGAGCTGAGAAAAAATAAATGTGGTTGAAAGAAAGGGACATAATGTGGTACACTGTACTCGTATGCTTTACATATGTGAGTTGTTTCATTAAACTCGGTGTACGTTGCGCGTCACTACCTCACAGGAGAGCCATTTGACCGTAAGCTTAATTTATTTTATATATATATATATATATATATATATATATATATATATATATATATATATATATATATATATATATATATTGTGTAGCAGAACTGCATAAGTGTTGCTCTTCACTTTCTGAAGGACCGAGTTTTGAAATCAGTGGAATTAGAGTATGATAGCTAAGGAGATGGAGAAAACACCTGTCTCCGGATTACATCTTCAAACTAAGGGCAACCATGGCATCCGTGACAGAGAGGGAGAAGTGTCCATCCATATATACGGGGAAGATAGTCTAGCTAGCTACATGTTCAGATATTACACATTTCTAATTTTGTCAGAAAGTTGTTTTCATTTTAAGTTAAGGTGTACTGTTAGCTAGCTATGATCTGTGTAGTAATATTATTCGTATCTCAGGGTCATTTGCTTTTCTAGTTAGAGTCTAATTTTAGCTAGCTAACATTGAAACTGTCTGGATAGCTACCTGCAGATTAATTCAGCGTAGTAACGTCATGAGTTGAGATTATGTTTCATTGTTTAGCTAGTTAGCTAGCTACATGTCTTAGCAAAAGACTCCACTATGCAAGTAACCATTTCAATAGAATGTTAATGATGTCGCTGCTAAAACTGTTGATACTGTAAATTCGCTCTATCTATCTACTCTGATTACAGAGCACTCTCGTGTGCCAGAGCACAGAATAACTGACAAATTTAAGAACACTCAACACCCGTTGAATATAACCGGTGTCAGTAAACGTTAAACGTTAGCATAATTAAATTGTTGCCAGCAGCATAGTTGTTGTCACCAATGCTCTGGATAACATAAAAACAACCTAACCAGCTCTGCTTGGGAGAGTGAAATAGTCTGAGTGAGCTGTTCTCTCATTTGTGTCTGGAAGTAGCTAGCAAGCTAGCCAACATTAGCCAGTTAGCTTGAGCGATTGACTGCTGTTGTTAGGACCGAACACTTGAACCAACCCTGAAAGAGATTGGTGGGGCTAAAGCTTAAGAGGGTGTGAATGCTTAACTGAATGGGTGTAGACAAAGAAGAGCTCTGCCGTAGCAGCAAAGTTAATTTCCCATTGGTCCTCAACTGTAGTGTATGATATACAATTATGTATCTCTGAGTCTCTACTTTTATCTAATGAAAAAACACAACTTCAAATTTTGCTACATAAAAACGAATCGAGCCGGTCGGTCACATATTATACTGTATTTTGTTCTTCTTGTGGACTTGTTTAAATTATGCCTGTTTGGGAGTTATTCATACAACAGGGCAATGACTGTAACTATCACCTTATATTCTGATAAGGCAATGTAATTTGGGAAGTTTACTAATGAAACTGCATTTATTGTAGCTGGGGACTATAATAAAGTAATAAATTAAATCACTATCGCCCAGAAGCACTCACTTCTGTCATCATGAAGTGCTTTGAGAGGCTAGTTATGGACCATATCATCTCCACCTTACTTGACACACTAGACCCACTACGATTTGCATACCGCCCCAACAGATCCACGAATAACACAATTGCCATCGCACTGCACACTGTCCTATCCCATCTGGACAAGAGGAATACCTATGTAATAATGCTGTTGATCGACTACAGCTCAGCCTTCAACACCATAGTGCCCTCGAATCTCATCACTAAGCTTCTGAACCCCACCCTGTGCATCTGGGTCCTGGACTTCCTGACTTGCCAATCTTAGGTGATGAAAATAGGCAACACCTCAGCCACATTGATCCTCATTTAATCCCTGTTCACCCATGACTGTTTGGTCATGCACGTCTCCAACTCAATCATCAAGTTTGCTGATGACTCAACAGTGGTAGGTCTGATTACTAACAATGATGAGACAGCCTACAGGGAGGAGGTGAGGGCCCTGGCGGAGTGGTGCCAGGAAAATAACCTTTGTCTCAACGTCAACAAAACAAAGGAGCTGATTGTGGATTTCAGGAGACAGCCGAGAGAGCATGCCCTCATCCACATTGACAGTGCCGCAGTGGAGAGGGTGAAAACTTCAAGTTCCTCGGCGTGCACATCATTGAAGAGGTCCATTCACACAGACACTGTGGTGAAGAAGGCGCAACAGCAACTCTTCAACCTCAGGAGGCTGAAGAAATTTGACTTGGCTCCTAAGACCCTCACAAACCTCTACAGATGCACAATTGAAAGGAAAAGGGGATACAGTTGCACAACTGAATGCATTCAACTGAAATGTGTATTCTGCATTTAACCCAACCCTTCTGAATCAGAGCATCCTGTCAGGCTGTATCACTGCCTGGTACGGCAATTGCAGAAAGAGAGGGAGGCCCAAACCCAAGCAGCATGCTTCAAGTGGAAAATATTCCAGTCTCTCGCTCCATCTGCTTTCACTTTACAACTTGATTCCCTACCTCAGTGGATACTGTCCAAAAGTGTGTCCAAAATGGCACCCTATTTCCTATTCAGCAACTGCTTTTGACGAGGGCCCATAGATCTCTGGTCAAAAGTAGTGCACTTTATAGGGAATAGGGTGTCATTTGGGACATATCCCGATACTGTATATAGCGCTCAGCTGTAGTGGGCTGTAGATTTTTTCCTTTCCTCGTCAACAGTCCTTTTACAGGATGAGGCAGCAGACTCTGCTCGGTACTCCCCTGATCATATAAGGAGGATCCATGGTCCCTTTCACACTTCATATATCACACAGGAAAACCTCCAAAAAACCTCACTATGATGGATTTGAGGGGAGGGCTTCAGTATGCTGCCCTACCAGAAGACAGAAGTGTGCTACCATTGCAAGAGAGCCCGACAGAAGACAGCACTGTAGCTACCATTGGAAGAACGCATCTAATTTTATAGGTTTGACCCATGACAAATATTTTTCTACAGAGAGATAATCCCTTACATCCACAAAAACACACTCATTTTAATTATGTGCATTGGAGATATATAAAAAAGAAACATTTAATGTGTTATTGGTATTTCAAGGTCATTGTGTTGTGACCTCACCCACATTGGATATATGTTACATTCTACATATTACTTTCGACTTGCTCAGCTTTGCAGCTCCAACAACACCCCATTAAATCCTCAGGAGGGTTTCCAGCACTCTGATCCTCAGGTGCTTGTGTGTGTGTGTGTGTGTGTGTGTGTGTGTGTGTGTGTGTGTGTGTGTGTGTGTGTGTGTGTGTGTGTGTGTGTGTGTGTGTGTGTGTGTGTGTGTGTGTGTGTGTGTGTGTGTGTGTGTGCGCTTGTGTGTGTGTGTGTGTGTGTGTGTGTGTGTGTGCGTGTGCGTGTGCGTGTGTGTGGTTATGTGTGGTTATGTGTGTGGAGGGAAAGAACTCTTGGATGAACCCTTGGAAGGAGCACCTGACTTTACTACCAGTTGCAGTGAGAATAATAGCTACAGGAGGACCCATAAGTATGTAACACAATGGCAACAGAATCTACCGTTGTTGTTGGTCTTTCTCACCCAACTCCACGTATTACAGAACCTGGTGGGTTTATGCTTTAATTGACGTCCAGGGCCAGAAACTGTCACTCCAGATTTGAGAGAAACCATTTGACTGTGCTGTGTCTCAAATGGCACCTTATTCCCTGTATAGTGCACTACTTTCAATGGGCTCTGGTGAAAAGTATTGGCTCTGGTCAAAAGTAGTGCACTATATAGGGAATAGGGTGCCATTTGGGACATGCAGCCTGCAATGAAACAAAAGCTTAAACCCAATGAAATCACAGCTAACAATGCACACATTTTTATCACCAGTATGTTATTTTACAATACAGTAGCACCAACACTCTACTGTTCCCAGGTGGTCCTTATGAGTTCTGGATGGAGCCTGCTACACCTACCAGTACTAGAAGACCTGGTTTGACTGGTCTGCTGTCCATCTGGCATGGCTATAAGGGAGCCAAAATGTAGTTTGTATTGTTACAGCCCAGACCTAGGTTACATCGTAAGTGGCACCTAATTCCCTGCATAGTACACTACTTTTGACCAAAGCCCTATGGACCCTGGTCAAAAGTAGTGCCGTTTGGAATGCAGTTCTGGATACAGAATGTGGTTTGTACTGATACGCCGCAGTCAGACCTGGATACCAGCGGGCCAGCAGCAGAGTGGGCAGATCAAAGAGAAGTGTAGAGGAGTGGAGCGGGCCAAACAGTGTGTCACTACTGCATGTTAACCTCCCATACTCTGGACCTGAACAACATTCATCATTGCTGATTAGAAACAGGTTCTTTCCGGCCTTATCTGGACACACCCATTGTGTCTCAAATGGCACCCATAGGGCTCTGTTCAAATGCAGTGCACTATATAGGGAATAGGGTCTTTTGAGACACACACAAAGCTGATGTTTACACTACTGAGACGCTTAGCTTCAAACACCATCCCCATGCCTTCATGATGGGGTGGTTTTGCCCATAAACTACTGGCAGAATATCTCTGTTTTTCCCTCACATTCTTTCAAGTTAGATAGGTAATATGTTCCTCTTCTCTGTAATGCTGATGCATAACCAGCCTAGATTCACTGGCTACATAATAGTTTTGATGCAATATTGTTACCAAAGTGTTGAGGGTGGTGCACTATGAAAGATTTCAAAGCCTCCATACCATGGTTAAGAGTTTGGTGCCATGCACGCACGCACACACACACACACACACACACACACACACACACACACACACACACACACACACACACACACACACACACACACACACACACACACACACACACACACACACACACACACACACTATTATATTTAACACTACTGGACCAGGGTTTCACCCTATGATTAGTCAATTGAAAACCCTTCAGACAAACTGACAGAAACATACAATGCTATACGAGTTACCACGGAAAATCTATTTCCATTACTACATGTCATTTGAAACACAGATTATTGACAAAATAACCAACAGTACTTTACAGAGCAAAACAATATATAAAGGAAAATGACTGTACATGGATGACCTAGACCCAGTCAAATGTAATGTGCCGTCTTTTTCCCTACGACTTGACCGTTTACTGACTTTGTACTGCAATTCTAGATGCGCATTAATACATAAAGGCAAAGCAACCAGAAACACAGTGACTCTGCTATAAATCACATCTAAACTCCCCAGATCCTAACAGCTGCTATAAATCACATCTAAACTCCCCAGATCCTAACAGCTGCTATAAATCACATCTAAACTCCCCAGATCCTAACAGCTGCTATAAATCACATCTAAACTCCCCAGATCCTAACAGCTGCTATAAATCACATCTAAACTCCCCAGATCCTAACAGCTGCTATAAATCACATCTAAACTCCCCAGATCCTAACAGCTGCTATAAATCACGTCTAAACTCCCCAGATCCTAACAGCTGCTATAAATCACATCTAAACTCCCCAGATCCTAACAGCTGCTATAAATCACATCTAAACTCCCCAGATCCTAACAGCTGCTATAAATCACATCTAAACTCCCCAGATCCTAACAGCTGCTAAAAATCACATCTAAACTCCCCAGATCCTAACAGCTGCTATAAATCACATCTAAACTCCCCAGATCCTAACAGCTGCTATAAATCACATCTAAACTCCCCAGATCCTAACAGCTGCTATAAATCACATCTAAACTCCCCAGATCCTAACAGCTGCTATAAATCACATCTAAACTCCCCAGATCCTAACAGCTGCTATAAATCACATCTAAACTCCCCAGATCCTAACAGCTGCTATAAATCACATCTAAACTCCCCAGATCCTAACAGCTGCTATAAACCTGAAAACACCCTGTAGAACTGTGATGACTTGAACACCTGGACAACACTGTTAGCAATGGTAGCCAGGGTCCTGTATCCCAACTAGATACCCTTTTCCCTATGTACATTATGATTTGACGCAATGTGGTGATTTTTCTGCAGATGTTTGAGAGTGAGAAGGTGTGCGTTGGAGATAAGAACTGAAATAACTCTGAGAGCTCTCTGTGACCTCTCTCTACAAAGTGCTCATTACAATGTCTTTCTAATACAACAAGAATATCCACTGAGTGATTTTTACATATCTCCCACATTTCATGTCTGTTTGTCTGTCTGTGTTCTTAGGCCAAACTACTGCATTTGGGTCCCCTGGAGAAACAGGCCCACACTTGTCTGCGCCCCTGGGGCCTCATTTATCAATATTGTTTGTAGAAACTATTCTAAAATACTACTTATGAAATGAATTTAGAGTAAACAGAAAAAGTGTGATTAAACAATCCTACCAAGCCTCATATGCACACGGGTAGGAGATAGCTGTTGATGAATACCAATGTTCACAGCTATTTGCATTTCCTAATGAACCATTATAGTCAAAATCATCCCTTTAAAGCCAATGAGGAATATACAATACCATACCATGAAATGGCCTACAACTACACAACCAAAAAAAGCTTAGAAAAAAAGGAGGAAATAGAGGTACTTGTGTCAGAGATGAAGTACAACCAAAATGTTTTATTTGGTTTGCTCAGTTGTGCTTTGACCTGTAAAAATGAAAACATAGCTACAAAGAGAGGACCATTAGGACAATTCAAGTTGCCATAGAAATGGCAAATATACTTCAAATGAGTAAGAAACACTCACCAATAAGCCATCCATACTCAACAGCACCTTCCTGTAGGCGTATAGGCCAACATTGCTGTTCTGCAGAATGTGTCTGCAGTTGTGCGTTCCACCTGGCCACCTCAGCAGCTTTTTTGTGTGCATCACGTAACCTATCACCTGCATATTAAGAGGGGAAGCCTTTTCTGTTCACATAGTTGAACTCGTTTTGTGATAATGCTTTTATGGCAAGTGGTTGCCGTCTATCGCTCTGTTCGTATTTGGGAACCCATTGATGGCAAAGAAACCCATGTTGACTTCATCCTCTTGTGCAATGGTGTAGAAATTGTATGTTAACGGTCCTTTGGGTGATGATTGCATTCAAAACCATCCTCAAGGTCCCGCTGAAATGTGCCTGTTGCCAAAAAAACTCAGGGTGGATAACGCCTTAATGTGCACTGGAATGCTCATTCGATTGCCCATTATCTCAGTCTTTTATAATATTTCAACAATGGTTTCACTTTCACACGTACCTCTAATTGAACAAATTAAATTACTTTACTTTATATATTGTCGTGTCTTTACTATCATTAAATTAAGACTTTTAGTTATCAAAGATTCTCTGTAATTAGTATTACGCGATTAAACTGATTAATCATGTAACTGTAATTAACTAGGAAGTCGGGGCACCAAGGAAAATACTCAGATTACAAAGTTATAATTTCCTAATATAACTTTTCCGATATTTTATATCTGATCAATTAGTCTTCGAATTAATGAATTATTTATTTTACCTCACATTAGTCTCATTCCAAACGTTGTAAATTGTTAGTTATCTGCACGAACCCAGTCTTCACTATGAGTCATCCTGTCACGTTCTGATCTTTATTTCCTTTGTTTTGTCGTTATTTAGTATTGTCAGGGCGTGAGTTGGGGTGGGCAGTCTATGTTTGTTTTTCTATGATTTTGGGATTTCTATGTTTCAGCTTAGTATGTTTCTCAATCAGAGGCAGGTGTCATTAGTTGTCTCTGATTGAGAATCATACTTAGGTAGCCTGGGTTTCACTGTTTGTTTGTGGGTGATTGTCTATGTTAGTTTCTTGTGTCAGCACAGTTCTCATTATAGCTTCACGGTCGTTATTCGTTTATTGTTTTGTATAGTTTGTATTCAGTGTTTAGTGCTTTCTTTAATTAAAAAATCATCATGAACACATACCACGCTAAGCTTTGGTCCGCTTCTTACGACGGTCGTGACACATCCATACATCAATTGTCTTAAATCATTTATTTACTAAGCAATTCACAGAGAAATTATAGGGGAATGTGCCCTAGTGGGCTAAACCGGCATGGCGGCTTGTTGTACAAAAGGGAAGTGGGGGTCGACTGAGATGACAACGCACAGTTGATAATTATAACAATTGAAATGCTAATCCTTTGCACATTCTGTTGGAGAGTTTCCATCCTCTTTCTCTCTCTGTCGTGGGTAGTTCAGAGTGACATTCATTCATGTTGTTGTAGAATGGATGTCTCGGAGGTTGTCGTTCTTTGCGTTCAATGATACCGAATTCCTAGCTGCAGACTAGTAATTAATATCAAAAACTTGTTCTTATTCTGTCAGTATCGATAGTCTAAGAGATTAACCACGTGGTATGGTTAAAAGATTCAGCAATCGTCTCAACCTTTGTCCTCTCGTGATTGAGAGAAAATATGGTCTGTAACCTTTGTCCTCTCGTAATGGAGAAAAACATGGTCTGAGAATTTCTCAAAGTTGGGGTTTTATTCAGGAGTTGCAGAAAAGGGCCTGTCCCAGGATGCCTGACCCTAACTGGGCTCATGGGCGGTCCTCTGATTTATTTAAACTCAAAAGGGAATTGGAGTTTCCTTCATTAAACAGTCCAAAATCACATTACACAATTTTACAAACAGTATCATCCTCACTCATTCATCTTATACAACAATTAGATGTAAACCTCATATCTGAGGCTATTATATAAACAGTGTTATGGTAATGTGGTCGCACCGTCTCCCATGAGTTTTACCAAGTTGTAACAAAAGGACCAATTCATAGCTGGATTCTTTACCAATCTTTTATACTTTCTCCGGAACACAAATGTTGCTCGGACCTCAAGTTCTGTGAGGTGGAATAAATTCCTTTGTTCTCTATGGAACTTCACTCTGTCTCTATACTGTGTGGCCATGAGGCAGGGTCTTCCCTAGACATTTACGACCTCTCTGACCACAGCAGCCTGGTTGTAGGAGCAGAGAGAGGGGGATGGAGCTCGCTGTACCCAAAGAGGGCATCGTCATGACAATATCGTAACAAATGCACTGATGTGGTCAAATTATATTATGGCCTGTTACATGAATTCACAATGGAGATACAATTTAATTGAACAATTATTGAATTACAAGGCCTACTCTTACAATTTCACAAATGTTCAATAAGGTCCCTTATTCCACCAGTTGGCACTGTGTGTTCACCTGGTCATGGATGTTTTTAAGTTTATGCACACTCTCAAGCAAACGTTCATATTGATAAACCTCACACTTTGAGTGGAAATGATCCCTGGCATGGTTTACGCACAGATCTGTGGCAATGCATGATTGGTAAATGAGACCTCTGGTCTTTACATATGTGTCTTTATTTCTTTAATGCTGTGTTCTTAAACCTAACATAACACATAGGGAATTTATCAATCTCTCTTGGTGACCGAGAGAAGAGAGCGAGAGAGAGCGAGGTGAGAGAGATTGGGAGAGGGACCATTAAAAGGATATACACAATATTCAAATCAAATCCAATCTAAATGTATTTGTCACATACACATGGTTAGCAGATGTTAATGCGAGTGGAGCAAAATGCTTGCGCTTCTAGTTCTGACAGTGCAGTAATATCTAACAAGTAATCTAAAGATTCCCCAACAACTACCTAATACACACAAATCTAACAAGAAATCTAACAATTCCCCAACAACTACCTAATACACACAAATCTAAAGTGGTGAATGATAATATGTACATATAAGTATAAGTATGGATGAGCGATGGCAGAGCGGCATAGGCGAGATGCAATAGATGGTATAAAATACAGTATATAGATTTGATATGAGTAATGTAAGATATGTAAACATTATTAAAGTGCCATTATTTAGAGTGCATTGTATAAAGTGACTAGTGATCCATATATTAAAGTGGCCAGTGATTGGGTGATTAGTGATTGCTGTTTAGCAGTCTGATGGCCTTCAGAGAGAAGCTGTTTTTCAGTCTCTTGGTCCCAGCGTTGATGCACCTGTACTGACCTCGCCTTCTGGGTGGTAGCGGTGTGAACAGGCAGTGGCCTGGGTGGTTGATGTCCTTGAGGATCTTCTTGGCCTTCCTGTGACATTGGGTGCTGTAGGTGTCATGGAGGGCAGGTAGTTTGCCCCCGGTGATGCATTGTGCAGACCGCACCACCCTCTGGAGAACCCTGTGGTTGCGGGCGGTGCAGTTGCCGTACCAGGCGGTGATACAGCCCGACAGGACGCTCTCGATTGTGCATCTGTTAAAGTTTGTCAGGGTTTTGGTTGTCAAGCCAAATTTCTTCAGCCTCCTGAGGTTGAAGAGGTGCTGTTGCGCCTTCTTCACCACACTATCTGTGTGGGTGGACCTTTCAGTTTCTCCGTGATGTGTACGCTGAGGAACTTAAAACTTTCCACCTTCTCCACTGCTGTCCCTTTGATGTGGATGATGGGGTGCTCCCCCTGCTGTTTCCTGAAGTCCACGATCATCTCCTTTGTTTTTTGACGTTGAGTGAGAGGTTATTTTCCTAACCCCACACTCCGAGTAACCTCACCTCCTCCCTGTAGGCTGTCTCGTCATTGTTGGTAGTCAAGCCAGCTACTGTTGTGCCGTCTGCAAACTTGATGATTAAGTTGGAGGCGGCATTGGTCACGCAGTCGTGGGTGAACAGGGAGTACAGGAGGGGGCTGAGCACCGACCCTTGTGGAGCCCCAGTGTAGAGGGTCAGCAAAGTTTCCTACCTTCACCACCTGGGGGCGGCCCGTCAGAAAGTCCAGGACCCAATTGCACAGGGCAGGGTTGAGACCCAGGGCCTCCAGCTTGATGATAAGCTTGGAGGGTACTATGGTGTTGAATGCTGAGCTGTAGTCAATGAACAGCATTCTTATATAGGTATTCCTTTTGTCCAGATGGGATAGGGCAGTGTTTGTTGTGATGGTGATTGCGTCGTCTGTGGACCTGTGGACATTCTTGGGTACAGGAACAATGGGAGCCATCTTGAAGCATGTGGGGACAACAGACTGGGATAGGAAGCGATTTAATATGTCCTTAAACACACCAGCCAGCTGGTCTGCGCATGCTTTGAGGATGCCACTAGGGATGCCGTCTGGGCCTGCAGACGGCATCACATCATACACATTTAAACCAGTCAGTCCATCATGTTGCATACACTAAACACATAGAGGACATTGATACATTCACTCACAACTGTCCCAACTGCACTGGATAGATAGGTACAAATACTGATACAATTTACTTTGCATTAAGTAGTCCAACAGCACAAGGAACAAATGAATGTTTGAACACATTCCTCTTGGTCATGGGCATTCTGAAGTGCCAGCCAGAGGGACGCCTCTCTATCTGAGGGTGTACAGGGTGGGAGGGGTCGCCAAGAGAGGGAGAGAGAAAGAATGAGAGGGAGAGAGAGAGAAAGTGAATATTTGAATACAGAGAATATGTGCATATAGTGCATATGGAGAAAAGGGTGCCATTTGGGACACAGTCGGAGAAAAGGAGAAGGAGAGAGTTATACTACCTGCCC